>NW_005219761.1:0-215 GCF_000412655.1 Myotis brandtii
CACCATATCCCCGCTTGTCACATTAGAACTTTCAACAATTGGCCCTTTTGACTTTATGGCCTTGTTTTTTAATTAAAATAATAAATTCTATTTATAGTTTTATTAATATGAAGACTAATACAATGTATACTGGATTATATTTACTTTCATATTTTATTCTTTTTTTTTCTTTTTCTTATTAATCCTCACCTGAGAATATTTTTCCATTGATCTTT
>NW_005219762.1:0-215 GCF_000412655.1 Myotis brandtii
GTGGGCACCATGTACTTGATGTTGATGAATGCCTCTTCTCCCCCGTAGCGCTCGAAGGCCCCCAGCGTCTCCTGGATCAAGTCGCCCACGTTCTCCCTCCTCTGCTGGCTGTAGTCGATGCCGTCCCCGGAGTTCACTGGGTCGGGAAACACACAGAGAGGCCGTTACTGCCCTGCGGCCCCCGCGGCGCCCCGCACACCAGCCTACCAGCCTGG
>NW_005219763.1:0-215 GCF_000412655.1 Myotis brandtii
GATCTCTCTGGAACCTCTTTTATTTTTTTAAACTTTTATTTTTAAAATCTATATTGTTGCAAGTATTACCATATGTCCCCTTTTTTCTCTTACTGACCCCTTTTGGCCCACCCCCGCCACGACACTCTTTTATAAGGGCACTAATCCTGTTTGTAAGAGCTCTGTCCTCATGACCTAGTCACCTCCCATAGGCCCCCACCTCGTATTGAGCATTT
>NW_005219764.1:0-215 GCF_000412655.1 Myotis brandtii
GAAGGAAAAAAAGAGCAAAACAAGTTTCTAAAGAAATTCCTTGTCTTAATTGATACATATAAATTATGTAGTACAAGGTTATAGAGTATATGTTTATTATCACATATAACAAAGCTATTTCAAGTCTCAATGATAAAATATGCCAATAAAAATTCAAAAGTACTACCTTGGGAATTATAAATATTCACTTTATATTATATTATGTAATATATATT
>NW_005219765.1:0-215 GCF_000412655.1 Myotis brandtii
CAAATACCTGGAAATACACGCTAGCTTTAGCACCTGGGTAAATCAGCAGCAACAACAAAGTCTTCTTAGGTGACCTTTTTATTAATCCCCTTCCAGTATTCCCCTTACCCTCCTTCAGTGCTGATGAATTCAGTCGGTGCCGTCCAATGGGTATCTGTCCATGCAGTCAAAACCTTTTAGTTGTTTGCATTTATTCCATGAATGAATATGTAGTC
>NW_005219766.1:0-215 GCF_000412655.1 Myotis brandtii
AGAGGGAATTCTGTCACGTGGGGCATGCGGAGGAATCAGGGGTCATAGGCCCTTAAGACTCCTTCTTTTCCAGAACCTTCCCAGGCTTGGTGAGAATCTGTCCGTGGTACAAAGAACAGCCCAGAAAGGGAGCAAACGATTTGGTAGGACTCGCCGGGCTCCCTTGATTCCGGGACTGAGGGACGGAACGCAGGAGCCCAGGCTTCCCATGGAAA
>NW_005219767.1:0-215 GCF_000412655.1 Myotis brandtii
CTAATGTGCAGCCAAAGTTGAGAACCACTGACATAGACAAAAGCCACATGCATATGATGCTACCATGTTCCAATCTTTCATCGCTTCATAAGATGCTTCCCCCACAGCGTGAAGCGTGGGAAAGCTCTGTGTGAGCTAGGAAAGCTTGCTCAGGGGAAGGGCTGAGGGAGCCTTCACGAGCAACTGTTTTAGCATAGAGGAAGTTGGAGAGGCTA
>NW_005219768.1:0-215 GCF_000412655.1 Myotis brandtii
GTCCTGCGTGGGAGGATGTTGGGCCTGCAGTGATTCCCGCAGAACTAGCCAGTCCCTGCAGAGTGCATGGGGGCTCACAGTCATCACTACTACACTCAGTGGGAGCCTCATCAGGGCCCCACACATTCTGGAACACACTCCGAGGCCCAGATGAGCACACATGTCCTGAGGACCAAAAGAAATGTAGGAGTTTTACTTTATTTTGGAGGTCTGTG
>NW_005219769.1:0-215 GCF_000412655.1 Myotis brandtii
AACTATGAAAACATCTTTGGGAAATGCAAGACAAAAGCACAAATAGAAAAGTCTATTACCATTTGGGTGTAATGACTTAGTGTTGTAAAATGTGAATTTTCTAAAAATTAAGACGTAAGTTTGATGCTGTCCTAATTAGACTCTTAATGTCACTGCTTAAATGATGTTTAACAATCACCTTCAATTTAATAATCATCTCCCCCTACCCAGGCTCC
>NW_005219770.1:0-215 GCF_000412655.1 Myotis brandtii
AAATCTTCAAATATCCTAGTTTAAAATACCCAAACAATGTAGCAAGGCAAACACAGAATTACTTAAGAAATCTCTGAAGAAATGTCTACTTTGGTGTAAGAGGTCTCATCTCCTCACTCACCTACTCTATCCACACTCATCTTTTTGTTGTTCTTTCCATCTCCAGGGAAGCGCCTGCCCCAGACCCTTTGCACTTTCTGTTCCCTCTCCTGGGC
>NW_005219771.1:0-215 GCF_000412655.1 Myotis brandtii
TGGTTGTAGTAGCAGAAAGCTCATCTTGTCCTCATTGCGAGGTTTAATAACAGGGAGCTATTAAATAAGTTACTTGAGATAAAAGGTAAGAGAAAAAGGGGAGGAAAAATTAGGTGATCATTTGACCTGGGGAAGAGAAAGTTAAGAGGAAATATACATTAATTTTACCATGCAATGGTTTGAAAAGCACAGATCTCACTCCCTCCACTGGAGAA
>NW_005219772.1:0-215 GCF_000412655.1 Myotis brandtii
GATCCCTGGTCAGGGCACATACAGGAGGCAACTCGTAAATGTTTTTTGTTTTTTTCTCTTCCTCTCCAGATTCAATGAAAACAAAAACATATCCTCAGGTTATGATTAAAAAAAAAAGAATATTTCAATTTCAAAAATATAAGACACATTTATACAAGTAATATGCACTTTTGGGGTGGGGGACACCAGGTAGGATAAACAAATAATAAACAAAA
>NW_005219773.1:0-215 GCF_000412655.1 Myotis brandtii
CTTCATAAAACTGAAAAAAAATAGTATTTGCCTTTTGCCAAATTAAAACAAATACAAAATACACACACACACACACACACACAAAAGAAAACTTTGGGACTTGGACTGTATTTACTGAGAGAAAGAAGAGGGGAAAAAGGAAACTAGAGTGTTGAGTAGTATTTGAGTCTCTAAATTCGACTGTGAAAAATACAGGAGCTATGGGGAAAAGGTAT
>NW_005219774.1:0-215 GCF_000412655.1 Myotis brandtii
TCCAATTCGCTTCTCTCCTCCTCACAGCACGGCTTCCTTCCCAACCGCTCATGCACCACAAACCTGCTGATGTTCATGGACAGCCTAACCGAGGCAAGGGATGTGGGTCAAATTTCCGACGCCGTCTTCTTCGACTTCGCCAAAGCATTTGACAAAGTCCCACATGCTCCACTATTGAGCAAGATTCATGCTCTAGGAATCAGGGGCTCCGTCTA
>NW_005219775.1:0-215 GCF_000412655.1 Myotis brandtii
TGTTGATCAAATTGTAGCAAATTTGATGAAATTTAGATAATTTTAAAGTCAAAAGTGACTAAAAGCTAACATAATATTAACATGGCAAAGTTATTTGAGGACTGGGGCCTTTGTTGAGATATTGAATTCAGGAATGATTAGTACGTAGTAAATACACATATATAAATTATATTGTATGTAGTTATTTTATCAATTTATATGTCTCATACTAGTTT
>NW_005219776.1:0-215 GCF_000412655.1 Myotis brandtii
AGCCTGCCCCACCCCAATTGGCCCCCACAGCCCCTCCTCAGGCCTGGCCCTACCCTCAATCAGCCCCCCATCCCAATTGGGGCCAGGGCCCACCGGCCAATTGCCCACAGCCCCTCCCCTCAGCTGGCCCGGCCCTGATCGGGCCCCAATCAGGGTGGGCTGGCAGGCCAACCTCCCGCCGTCTCTTCCTCCTGACAGGCCTGGCCCCAATCCAC
>NW_005219777.1:0-215 GCF_000412655.1 Myotis brandtii
TTGCATTGTACTGACTTTTTAGATTAATTTCAGGATAGTTAACATCTTAAATATATATATATTTTTTTTACCTTTGATCATGGTGCATTTATTCAGGTCTTCTTTAATTTCAATAAAGGTTGTGATTTTCTCCTGAAATTGATAGATTTTAAAAGATAATAACTAAATGAAAGAATGAAATCAATAGCACATTACCATTTATGTCAGGTAAATAT
>NW_005219778.1:0-215 GCF_000412655.1 Myotis brandtii
GGGTCCTCCTTTCTTTCTCCTACAAATTCCTGGCCACTAAAACTTCAATTCATGAACTCATATTGGAATGAGCCCTCCCCTGGTCAAGGAAGGGCTTAAAAGAAACACATGAGGAACAGTGACAGTAAAACATTAATTCAGTGGATCCTAATCCTGAATGTGTTTAAGGATCCACAGGAGATTTGAAAAAATTCAGATTCCCTGGTGCCTCAACC
>NW_005219779.1:0-215 GCF_000412655.1 Myotis brandtii
GAAAAAAATTTATTCAGGGTTTAATAACATAGAGGAGAAAAGCAGGGTCACTAATATTTTACATTGAGCTCAACTGCTTCACTTTAAGCAGAACTGATGGTGTTGGACACTTCACACTGGTATTTCCCAACATCCTCCCTCCTGACAGGGTCGATGGTGAGGGTTCTGTTGCTCCAGAACAGCTTCATGCTCTTACAGACTCATGTTATTGAAGA
>NW_005219780.1:0-215 GCF_000412655.1 Myotis brandtii
CACATGCCCGGGCTGTGGGCTCGATCCCCAATAGGGGGTGAGCGGGGGCAGCCGGTCCCTGATGCTCCTCTCTCATCGATGTTCCCATCTCTCTCTGCCTCTCCCTTCCCCTCTCTCTAAAAATCAATGAAAACGTATTTTTTAAAAACACGAAACAAGTAGCTCTGGCGAGCCACGCTCTGGGGATCAATGAGCCAGACAAAGACGCGCTCTCC
>NW_005219781.1:0-215 GCF_000412655.1 Myotis brandtii
CTTCTTTTAAACACAGGGCCCAAACTCACTTTATTACGTACTTTTTAATTTTTTTAATTTTTGTCTAGAATGTTAATTTTATCCTTTATAACCAAATCAAAACCGTTATTCTTATTTCTCAAAGATGACAGTTAAGTTTTACTCCAATTTTTAAGCTCTCAGTTATCCATGTTTTTATTCTGGATTTATTTCTTCTTGCTTAAATAGTGCTTTTA
>NW_005219782.1:0-215 GCF_000412655.1 Myotis brandtii
TTTCTTTTCTTTTCTTTTCTTTTCTTTTCTTTTAATAGCATGTTTGTATGCTTATGGGAATGATTCAGTAAGTAGGGGAAACAGACGTGCAGGAGGAATAGGGGGAAATTGCTGGAGCAGTGTCCTTGAGTTGGTGACAGGAGTGGGATCCAGTGCCCAAGTGGTGGGGTTCACCTTGGATGGGAGCCAGGACAGCTCAAGCAGAGAAAATGGGG
>NW_005219783.1:0-215 GCF_000412655.1 Myotis brandtii
GACTAAGCCCTTCATGCTACACTAAACCATTTATTTTCAATAAACAACCTACTCTTTGTTCAACCTGACAATCAAGTTCAGTTTTATACCAATAGCGAAAGATATGTCCATCTGTTGCCAACAGTTTTCTAAAAAATTCTATGCTCATTTTATGTATCCAGAAAAATATTTTCAAGTTAAGTTATGAACAAAGCAAAACATTCTAAGTGACTAGC
>NW_005219784.1:0-215 GCF_000412655.1 Myotis brandtii
TGATCAGTAAGATTTCTATAAGAAATACTGCTTTAAAAAAAAATACCATGTTGGGAGGGGTGACTTATAGCCTACATTAGTGAGTGGTCACTTTATCGGATATTTAAAACAAGTACATTTTTTTTTTAACAAGTACATTTTTAATGAACTACGGCGAATAAAGGCACAACTAATAAACAAAAAAAAGCAGAACTAGTGTTTTAATGAAATACTCC
>NW_005219785.1:0-215 GCF_000412655.1 Myotis brandtii
CCCTGCCTCATACTCCTCATTCTTACACTGAAGAGGGCAGTGCAGGGGCACTAAAGACAAAGGCCCATTTCACATTCCCTTGTCCCACTACTCTTACCCTCCCCCCAGAGTCTCACAGCTTTGAGGTATCAAGGTGTCAGGCCCTGGCTAAGCCCACCTCAGGAGTTGACGTGGTTGTCTTTTTTTTTTTTTAATACATTTTATTGATTTTTTTT
>NW_005219786.1:0-215 GCF_000412655.1 Myotis brandtii
CCAAGAAAGTGCCACAATTATTGACTTGGGGATTACAAATAAATGTTATGAGCATTTGGGTGCAGAAGAAATGATATTACGTTAATGAGTAGGTAAAATTGTAAATACAGAACCTGTGTATAATGAGGATCAACTTCATTTCTGAAATAATTATTTAAAGTATTTAAATTCTATACTAGTAATTTTGCCAATACTGACACTGTCACTTCTGAATA
>NW_005219787.1:0-215 GCF_000412655.1 Myotis brandtii
AAATTGGCCCCCAATCCACTGACTTTCTGTCTACCATGAGTCAACGTGTAGATATGAACTATCTGTGCTGGGGCGGGAAGAGTAGTCTGGAAAGATAAAGGGGAGACCTCCAATCATCTGAAAGTGTTGAGGAACCAGAATTTAGCCCCTGGCTTACAGCCAACTTTCCATCACCTTTAGTACTTGGGCTTACCCTTGCTATATAAATATTCATT
>NW_005219788.1:0-215 GCF_000412655.1 Myotis brandtii
ACCTTGACATTCACGAGAGTGATCCCAAGACCTCCGGGAGCTCCCAATTGACAAATTCTATGTTAGCAGGTAGTCAGCTCCATAGAACATCTATTTTCTAGCCAAGGGCCATCCCTTCTAGGTCCTATATCCATCACCAGTGGGCGGTTGAGGCTCACTTTGGGGGTTGGGGGAGGGTTGCTGTCCAAGGTGCTGGGCAAGAACAAGTGTGCTGA
>NW_005219789.1:0-215 GCF_000412655.1 Myotis brandtii
TTTTTCTTAAGGATTATTAAAAATCCTTATTATAATCCTTATTATAATATTAATGGTAAACAAAGGGTACCATATAGTTCCAGGAAAGTCTTCCAAGTTTTAACATACTTAACCATCACAAATACCTTATGAGATTGGTACTATTATTATCCATATTTTACAAATGAGGAAACTAAGGCACAAAGAGATCACACAATTTTGCAAAGACACACAGC
>NW_005219790.1:0-215 GCF_000412655.1 Myotis brandtii
TAGTTTTTTAAAAAATACCTTTTAAGTCAGCTCAGGCAAGTAAGCTGATATAGAGACGTATGTGGACAGTCCTCGAGAGGGTGTCTGCGGCCAGAACAGATATGCAAAGGAGGACTGGCTAGCTCAACACCTGTCCTCTTGTTAAAAAAAAATTTTTTTTTCAGGCCTTTGATCTAATATTTCGAAGTCTAGCAATCGATCCTAGACATGAGAGG
>NW_005219791.1:0-215 GCF_000412655.1 Myotis brandtii
CACCACCCGCCCGGGGCAGCCCACAGGGGACTCAGGGGCACAGCTTCCCTCCGTAGTTTTGCGTTTCTTCGGGGCTCAAGGCTCTGTGCAGAGACACGGGGTTCCCTAGAGGCCCCGCCCAGGACCCTCGATCCCCCTTTCACAAACCCCCGCACTTGCTCCCCCAGTTCTTGCTCCCCGGCTGCCTAAGAAACCTCAGAGAAGGGAGCGCTCCG
>NW_005219792.1:0-215 GCF_000412655.1 Myotis brandtii
AAGTTTTAACCTCTAAGGGAGGGCAGGCAAAGTTGCTGAAATATTTAAGTTAAGCTGAATTTTTCAGCAACAGAATTTTAAAAGACAAAAGCCCCAGGCAGCCTGCTTTAAGATAGGCTGGGGGTGGGGCAGCGTTTGTAACTCATGGATCAGATGTATAAGTTTACTTACTTTGCTTTTTCAATAAAGATGCCTACTTTATTTACTTAAAAAAA
>NW_005219793.1:0-215 GCF_000412655.1 Myotis brandtii
GCAATCCCTCTAACGCTCCGGGGGCCTCTGGGGACCCCGGGGAGGGGCCCGCCAGGGGCGGCAGCCACACCCGCAGCCACGGACACGCCCGGCCTCCTCTTCCTCGGAACCCAGTCGTCTTCATCGGCACGTGGCCAGGGGGTGCGCTGGTCCGTGGAAGCTGCTGATGGTGAAGCGTGTGAGATGGGCCTTCACGCGGTCCTGCCCGATCCTGC
>NW_005219794.1:0-215 GCF_000412655.1 Myotis brandtii
CTGGGGCTGGGGCTGGGTGGGCTGAGGCAGGGAAGCTCCTGATGGGGCCAGAAGTGGGGGGCTGCATTCCTGTCTCCCCCCAGCCCTGACCCGGGTTTGCATATTCTTAGCATCTGCTGGGCGTGGTGAGCCTGGCCTGGCTCCCCGGCATTCCTGTTCCTCGTGGCTCCCTGGTGGGGGCCCCCACCCCGGCCTCTGTCTCCTGGTCTTCCCGG
>NW_005219795.1:0-215 GCF_000412655.1 Myotis brandtii
TTTTTACTCCACTAGTTTGCCTTTTGTAGTCAATCTGATTCTAGTCAGGAAAACAAAGACCACATTAGGTATTTCATTAGAGCAAATACAGGCAACTGGGTACAGTAGAAACAAAACAAAACAAATTTGGAAAGTAAAGCAACGGAGGAGTAAGTAACCAGAGCAAGCCGAAACCTACGACAGGAACAAAAATATTTGAGAGACACTGCCAAAGG
>NW_005219796.1:0-215 GCF_000412655.1 Myotis brandtii
TGGATCCGGCCCGCGGGCCGTAGTTTGCCAACGGCTGGCTTAAGAGAATGCTGTGGCTGCCTTGATGCTGTATCCAGACCACTAAAGCTTTCTCTGTATCAGCAATAAAGCTGTTTTGTTTTCTTATCATTTGTGTGTTCCCTGGGGGAGTGCTTTGCATTTCCCTCAAGAACTTTTCCTTTGCATTCACAACTTGGCTACCTGTGTGGTGCAAG
>NW_005219797.1:0-215 GCF_000412655.1 Myotis brandtii
CAAGGCTATCATTCAAAATTAAAGGTGAAATAAGGAGTTTCACAGACAAAAAAAAAAAAAAAGGACTAAAGAAGTTTATACCACCAAGCCAGCAATGCAAGAAATTCTAAAGGAACTGCTGTAAAAAGAAGACATAGGAAGGGAAGAAAGAACACAGGTTTAAAGAATAAAAATGGTGACAAATACCTATCAATAATAACCTTAAAGGTAAATGG
>NW_005219798.1:0-215 GCF_000412655.1 Myotis brandtii
ATTTTTTACTTTGTGCAGAGAATGAGTGTGCCACAGGGGTGCGGTGGACAGGGCAGGGGGCAGAGGCCCACCTGGGTCAGACATTCCTAGTAAGAAGGCCACCGCAGGCAGGAAACTCCTGCCTGTAGTCCGTCCATCAGTGTCTCACTCCTTTAGACAACCTTCACTACCCCTGTCGGTATTCATGATTTTGTTTTGTTTCCCAAATCTTAATT
>NW_005219799.1:0-215 GCF_000412655.1 Myotis brandtii
TTATCTGAGCCTCAACTTTCTAATTGGTAAAGTAGGTGCAGCACAAGAATAGGGTGAGGATTTAGTGTGACCTTGCAAATCTGTACACTAGTACCAGACACAGCAAACAATAATATAAATATTAACGGCTATTTTTAGTTGGTTCAGCACAAAACCTGTAGTTGAGAAATTGATACCCTCAGGAATGAGTCATTTGTTATAAAATTGGTGATGTG
>NW_005219800.1:0-215 GCF_000412655.1 Myotis brandtii
CTATGTATGTTTTATTTAACCCAAAACATTGTGCAATATGATTGATATAAAATGTTATTGAGATGTTTTACATTCTTTCTTTCATGCTACACCTTTGAAATTGGATGTGTCTTATATTTCAGGCCATCTCAGTTCAGATCAGGCATGTTGCAAATGCTCAATAGCTACTGTATTGGATAGAGAAATTATAAAGAGTGTTAAGCAGGGGTGTGGCA
>NW_005219801.1:0-215 GCF_000412655.1 Myotis brandtii
TGACCTCTATGCTGCCAAGGCCATCTGCTACCCTTGTCATACCCTGGACCTTATCATAGCAAGAGCAGTACCACTTCCAGAATTTCCATGTCCAACATCCCAGTCTTCAACCTCTACCTCCCACTGTATTTCTGGCCCCTTCCTTTATTCTGATATGACAATTCTTCCTCACATTTGGGATCCCTAAGCCACTGGCCCTCCACCTTTTAACTGGT
>NW_005219802.1:0-215 GCF_000412655.1 Myotis brandtii
GCTAAGGGCCTGAGACGCCCATCCTGGGCTTAGGGCTGGAGAGGGGCAGGCTTGGAGCTTTGCATCTGGGGTTCTGGTTGCCTAGAGAGGGGAGGTCCAGATGGGAACCCTGAGATGATCTTGAAGCTAAGGACAGAGCCTCCTGATTCCTGTGGACCCAATCTCAGGGCTTTGACTTGGGCTTGCTGGGTGGCCTTCATGAGTCCCTTCCCCAT
>NW_005219803.1:0-215 GCF_000412655.1 Myotis brandtii
TGCTGGCACTGTTAGATAAAAGTTTATTACAACCAAAGATACACAGACATTTCCAGGATTCCAGGTACAGTTGAGTATTTTTTGTTTGTTGGCCTTTTAAAAAACACACAATGGATTTGACATAATCGAGGCAAAATAAGATAGCACATGGAATCTTGATGTCGGGAAAGATTCTGCGTTTGTGCGCCCAAGGTTGGGATCATGATAGATCTGGT
>NW_005219804.1:0-215 GCF_000412655.1 Myotis brandtii
TGAGGGAGGTGCCTGGGGGACCCCACCAGTTCTGATCATCCTATTTCTCCCTTTCCCAGGACAAGGTGGACAGCAGGGCTGAACCCCTACAAGTGGAACAGGCTGATGGTGACGCTTGGGACACACATGGGTTCCCTCCCACCCATCTCCCTTCTCTCCCTGCTGGGGCGGCTGCCCTGGGACCTACCTTGCTTGTCTCCTGTGAGCACCCACAC
>NW_005219805.1:0-215 GCF_000412655.1 Myotis brandtii
TGGTGGATGGCCCAACTAACACCCAGTTCCTAGATATTCTCTGTATCAATGACCCTTTTCTCCACTCTAGCACCCACTCTCTAAAGATTCCATAGTTGGAAATCACCACAAAGAACAGCTGTAATTCTGTTAGAACATGAAATTTAACTACACCCATCAGTCCTTTCCCTTTTCTTATTCTCATTTTACCTGTTCAATTTCATCCAAATCTTCAG
>NW_005219806.1:0-215 GCF_000412655.1 Myotis brandtii
TGAGAAAATTAGATAATTATATCTGCAATCTGGAACAAAGTGTTTTAAAAGAATCTGAGAATAATATGGAGCTCTTGGGAATTAACAAATATAAGAGCTTAAATGAAAAAAAAAACACCCACAACAACACTAAAGTATGTGGATAATAATGTTATTCAGAAATAAAACAAGTAGATGAACAAAAAGAAAAAAGAGACTAAGGAAGTAAGTGAATA
>NW_005219807.1:0-215 GCF_000412655.1 Myotis brandtii
TGGATGGACAAGAGGGTATTATGCTAAGTGAAATAAGACAAAAACAGACAAATACCATATTATTTCACATATCTGTGAAAATCTAAAACAACAAAATCAATGAATAAACAAAACATAAACAAACTCATAAATCCAGAGAACAAATTGATTGTTGCCAAATGGGAGGGGGTTGGGGGATGAGTGAAAAGGTGAAGAGATTGAGAAGTACAAATTGC
>NW_005219808.1:0-215 GCF_000412655.1 Myotis brandtii
CTTGAATGCCTTGTTAAGGGCAGGCCATGAAAGGATTTTGAGCAGGGGAATGTCTTGCTCAGACATGGATTTCAGGTCAGCCTTGAGAGGCATCTCAGAGGCAAATGAGGAAATGGAATCAGTTAGGAACTATTGAGAAGCCTAGGACGTCATGGTAAGTAAAGAAATAGTGGGGAGGGAGGACTATTGTAGCAACAAATCAAAAGGAACTAGAA
>NW_005219809.1:0-215 GCF_000412655.1 Myotis brandtii
CGGGTTCTGTGGTCTGAGTGACCAGCCTTTCAGGGTGAAGGTGGGTTCCTCGGTGCTGCCTCTGCCCCCAGGCCCTCAGGTGGCGGTGTCTCCATTCTCTTACTCGGCGTGGACGGTTTTCTTCGTTTACTTGTTTAATTGGACCTTAAGGTGATTTAAGACTCTTCTCTCTCTGGTTTGTGCTGTTCCTCTCAATGTGCATCCAGCCCTCACTG
>NW_005219810.1:0-215 GCF_000412655.1 Myotis brandtii
TTTGTATTTAATTTCATTACTAAAATTTCTCCACATTTCTTATGTACTGTATTTGTCAAGCTTTGATGTTACACTAATGATGGATTGATTATTTTTGGTGTGTTGTAAACACTTCTATGAAATTGATATTTCTGGTCTATCAAACTTAATTTGAACTCCTTCCAAATCATATAGGCCTTGTACATATTTTTTTAAAATATATTTTATTGATTTTT
>NW_005219811.1:0-215 GCF_000412655.1 Myotis brandtii
ATAAAAATACATTTTTAAAACAAAATTAGAAAGCAGAAACATTTGACACTAACAGTAAGTGAAGTTGGTGACATAACGACACAAAGTAAAAATTACTTCAACTGACATAGACTTATACTGTCTGTTCTTGATGGGTAATGGCCTAAGGATACAAAGAACCAAGAATAATCCTTTCGATATGTAATCTGGGACTTTTCCTCAGTATTTGATGTGTA
>NW_005219812.1:0-215 GCF_000412655.1 Myotis brandtii
GTGAGTGAGGGAGGTGAGGGGGACACACCAGAGGGAGCAAGACCAGGGCCTGCTGATCTGGGGCCAGACCTCGGAGCTGATGTGAGAACTGAAAGCAGTAACGGATGCATGACCTTTCTCGGGGCTCCAAGGGCTGAATCTCTGATCTTCCCACCAGAGAGAGTGGGTGGTCCAAGCTCAGGAAGCCCCAAACCACAGCAGGCCTGTGTTCTGAG
>NW_005219813.1:0-215 GCF_000412655.1 Myotis brandtii
TTACTGGTTTTAGAAAGCACATTCCTCTGTACCTGGGCACCAGGACAGCACACTTATCCCAAGGCCCGAGGGTTCCAGACAATGTGTTTCAGTCGACTCAGTGGTCCCAAGACCAGGACAGTGCAATTGCTCTGAATTGCCTCGATGGCTCTAGATAATGACTTCCCGCCAACTCAGTGGTTCCAGATGATGTGTTTCTGTCAATTCAGTGACCC
>NW_005219814.1:0-215 GCF_000412655.1 Myotis brandtii
AGAACTAGGTAGAGGTGGTGATTGTATAACATTGAGAACGTTATATGCTACTGAATTGTTCACTTTAAAATGGTTAATTTTACGGTGTGTTGTTTTTTTTTTTAAAGCTGCAATACCTTCTGGGTTAAACAGGAGCCTTCTTGCAAGGTTACCCCATGTGTTTTTTCTGAAGATTTAAAAAAAAAAGATTTATTCAATTCATTCATTCGCACAGT
>NW_005219815.1:0-215 GCF_000412655.1 Myotis brandtii
CCCCTCCCACACCCATTATGGTGTGAATTCTCGAACACAGTCATTGTCCTGGTTGTCCAACGCATAAGTCTGGGTCACAGAGTGTTATCGCTCATATTCTGTGGATCTGACCGATGCCAACAGGCCTTCTTCGCTGTCTCAGGCCACTCTGGTTTTGGCTGAACCCAGCACGGCTGACTTTATTTGGGGATTTCAAGACTGAGGTTTGGCACATT
>NW_005219816.1:0-215 GCF_000412655.1 Myotis brandtii
CAGGAATCTGGAGAAGGGGCTGCGACATAAATGGATAAACTAGATAAGAAATATAAATTTAAAAGGCATTGGAGGAGCCAGATGAAGGCTTCACCCTCTAGTGGAGTGGCTTCGCTGAATCTCTGGACCAATGGTTTTTTATTCACGCATTTTGCCCTTTAGCAAAGCAAACATACACATCAAAGGTAAGGTTTGGTAAACAGTAAAGGATTATC
>NW_005219817.1:0-215 GCF_000412655.1 Myotis brandtii
GGTGTTTGTGACACCAGAGGTTTGAGCTTTAGTTTGGCTCATGGTAAATTTACGCGGGTAAAATTGATATTTTATAAATAATGGGACGAATATGTTTAAAATTTATGCTAAATAGTAATGTTACGAGTTAAATAACTTGGTAAACACTTGAAAATGTAATCGGTACGAGGGCGTGCTGAAACTATTCGAACTCACCGCCAAGGTCAAGGTCAAGG
>NW_005219818.1:0-215 GCF_000412655.1 Myotis brandtii
CGTGTTAGCCTTTGAGTTTGACATGCTTGCTCTAGATAGTAATACAGAATTGTACACTTAAAAACATGTTAAAAAGCCCTAGCTGGTTTGGCTCAATGGCTAGAGCGTCGGCTTGTGGACAGAAGGGTCCCAGATTCGATTCCTGGTCAAGGGCATGTACTTCTGTTGCAGGCTCAAGCCCTGGCCCTGGTCAGGGCGGGTGCAGGAGGCAACCA
>NW_005219819.1:0-215 GCF_000412655.1 Myotis brandtii
CCCCGCCGGCCTCATTCCCCCCAGCTTCCCTCCCCTGCCGGCCTCATTCCCCCCAGCTGCCCTCCCCTGCCGGCCCAATCGCCCTCAGCTGCCATCCTCTACCGAGATCCGTCTCCTCCACTGGCACCCGCCTCCTTCACATGAGGTGGAGGAGATGCCGATACTGGCCTCCTCTGCACCATGCGGAGCCATGGGACCCCTAGGCCTCACCACGT
>NW_005219820.1:0-215 GCF_000412655.1 Myotis brandtii
ATTAATAGGTGTGAACCTGTCATTCTTTTCTCTTCAATATATCAATGGTGCTTTACTGTAAGCATTCAGTTCCACAGTTCTCATGTTTTCTATTTCCATCACTGTTTTCAAACGCTGCAGACATTGCATCAGCTAGTGCATGCCACCACCCATTTGCCATCCCGTTCATTACAGCTCTAGCACGACAGGGTCCATCAATCCATTACCTGCCATAG
>NW_005219821.1:0-215 GCF_000412655.1 Myotis brandtii
GACTGGCTGGTGAAAACTGGAGAATTACTGCCTAGGCATAAGTCCATGGCAGTATTTGAGAAGTTAACATTTAATATTTAGTTTGCTATCTGCTTCATCATTCCTAAGAGATAAAGATATTTAAGAAATATGAATGCTCAACAGGAGGATGAGAACATGAGTGTGTGTGTGGGGGGGTGGTTAATGGGGGGGATAAGGACACATTTGTAATACCT
>NW_005219822.1:0-215 GCF_000412655.1 Myotis brandtii
ATACATCTATGTTTCTTTGTTTCCGTTATTTACCTGCATTCTACCCTTGGACCTAATAAACTTCCTTTGTGTTCAACACACATCAAGCTTTTCATTACCCTCCAGTAAAATAACTAGAGTAATATTACATAAATAAATAAATAACAGCCAAAAGAGGGATCAAATTGCTAAAGGACATGTTCAGAATTGAAGGCACTCTAGCATATTCTCTGTAA
>NW_005219823.1:0-215 GCF_000412655.1 Myotis brandtii
CTCATGCCCTTATTAGAACATTTCTGAAGCTCAGCCCCTGCCCGGGCCAAGTGCCCCTCTCCTCACTGGGCACACACCATTGCTGAAAGTGCTGCCCTTTCTCTGCCAAAGCTCCTTATGGCACCTGCCTTTCAGGTGTCTCAGGAAAGTAAGGAAGATGTGGTACATTTATAGGATATGAACTCCGAACCTTCACAGACGGTGTTGTTTGGGCC
>NW_005219824.1:0-215 GCF_000412655.1 Myotis brandtii
CATGATATACTAAGTAATGGCAATGAACATAAATAGGTCATTAGTGAAAGGGTTTGGTTAGGAGTTTGGCTAGCTTAAATGCTGGCTGTAACTATAGATATGTGAGGCTTCAATTTCCCTTAGTTTTTATTTTTTTATTTTTTATTTCTCCCTTGTTGTCTTTGGGTTTACCTACATCGAGACTGAACCTTTTAGTTCTTTCTGCTGTAATCCTC
>NW_005219825.1:0-215 GCF_000412655.1 Myotis brandtii
TAAAAGCATCCTGCAGAGGCAGAAAATTAATAAGAATTAACAATTAACCCCTTTCATCTATTCAAACATCTTTGATACTGAAATATACATTATCACACTGCACTATAATGCTTGGAATTTAGAGTGATGGCATGAAGGAAAAGGAACTATTATGCCCTTCATCTACAGGCTTTGAAATCAAGAGCAGATATCAGAGAGTTAGATACCATTTTAAA
>NW_005219826.1:0-215 GCF_000412655.1 Myotis brandtii
TAATGGTGGCAGCCTGTTTTACACAATGATAGGGAAAATTTATATTAGGACAGACACAGTCTTCTGACACAATAGGGCATATTTAGAACCATCACACAGAGGGAGGGGGCCAATATAATCATTTGCCAATCCAGCACCTGCTGGGAAGTTTTGTGGATGGCCTCAGACACCTGTGGCAATTGTCTTGGGCATTGTTTACAACACACAAGACATGC
>NW_005219827.1:0-215 GCF_000412655.1 Myotis brandtii
TAAAGGGGGTTGGGCTATTAGTCATATGGTTTTCATTATATATTATCTCTAAAACATATATTAACTTGACATATTTGTCACATAATCCAAGTTAAAGGATAGATTACTATGTAGTTTAAACATTTATATTCAATAACAACTTAGTTTTGCTTGTTTGAATTGTTTGTTTTGTTACCTATGCAGACATTCCTTTTGCCACAAGTAAATTTTAACTT
>NW_005219828.1:0-215 GCF_000412655.1 Myotis brandtii
CTATGGGGGGCCAGGTATCCCTGATCTGATTCATTTTTCACAGGCATTGCAAGAGAACTTAATAGATAGCTCCCAGTTATTCTACTCCTCATTCTTCCTTTTCTGAATAATGCCTAGAATCTGTATCACTCACAGCACTCCTTCTGAAATACCTCTCTAGTTGACTACTTTCTAGAAAACTTCACCCTCAAAACATCTTTTAAGTTGTGAGTTGT
>NW_005219829.1:0-215 GCF_000412655.1 Myotis brandtii
TTATTGTTTAGATTTTATAGATGACAATTTAAGGCTTAAGTAACTTACTCAGTTCACTGAATTACTAAGATAAAATACCAGAACTGATATCCAGAAGTGTCCCCTTCTAGGTTCTTAACTATTCTTTTTTAAAATATATGTATTTATAGATTTCAGAGAGGAAGGGAGAAAGAGAGAAAGAAGGAAACATCAATGATGAGAGAGAATCATTGATC
>NW_005219830.1:0-215 GCF_000412655.1 Myotis brandtii
GAGATGGGGTTCAGAAGGTCAGGTGGCTAAGCAAGTCATTTGTGCAGTATAAAAGTAGAGAACTGGGCCTGGCCAGTGTGGCTTGGTGATTAAGTGTCAATCTATGCACCAGGAGGCCATGGTTTGATTCTCAGGGAAGGCACATGCCTGGGTTGTGGGATCAATCCCCAGTGCTAGACATGCAGAAGGCAGCTGATCAATGATTCTCTGTCATC
>NW_005219831.1:0-215 GCF_000412655.1 Myotis brandtii
AGAGAACCCCGGCCCGGTTCTGTGTGAAGTGGGTGGCAGAGCCCGGGTCCCTGGAATGGCGGAGACTCTCTCAGGCCTAGGCGATTCGGGTGCGGCGGGAGCTGCGGCTCTGAGCTCCGCCTCGTCTGAGACCGGGACGCGGCGCCTCAGCGACCTGCGGGTGATCGATCTGCGGGCGGAGCTGAAGAAACGGAACCTGGACTCGAGCGGCAACA
>NW_005219832.1:0-215 GCF_000412655.1 Myotis brandtii
AATGTAACATGTTTGATTTTCACTCTTTCAAAGTTGACCCTCTTGGAAAATAGAGTTATGCTGCTGGGTTAGGCTTTGCTAATGGACTGCCTGCTACTTAAAATTCTCACCTCACATGCATGTACATAGCAGTATTACTCACAGTAGCTAAAAGGTGGAAGCAACCCAAGTGTCCATCGGGTAAACAAAGGTCGTATTGCAGACTATGGAATATT
>NW_005219833.1:0-215 GCF_000412655.1 Myotis brandtii
GCTGCAGGCCCGCCCCCACGTAATTCTCCAGGGGAAATGGCGCAGGCCGGTTCCCAATGCCGGTCATGACCTTGCCCTTCCCCTGGGACCTGCCAGCCGGGGCCTGAGGCCCTGCGTTCCCTGGCGTGCAGGCTTGCCAGGTGCGTGCCCTGATGGCTGTGCCCCGATGGCTGTGCGCTTCGCCCGCTGGGCTGCAGCATCCCGCGTGGGGAGGG
>NW_005219834.1:0-215 GCF_000412655.1 Myotis brandtii
TTATTCTAAGGCAATGGTTATCAAACTCAAAGTCGTACACTTCTTTGGGGATTACAGTTAAGGTTAAGATTTAGATTTAAATAGTATGAGTTAGATTTTTGTCCATTGTAAACAGAAAGTCCCTACTGGTATGCAAGGACGCAGGATGTCAGAAACAAGAAAAAGTCAGGTCTCATCCCAAATCTTCTGACTCCCAGAGCTCTCTCACTGCAGCA
>NW_005219835.1:0-215 GCF_000412655.1 Myotis brandtii
GATTTATGACTAATATTCAATCAAAAAGAATTGCTTCCTTTTTATGATTTTCAAAAGCTTTATTTTACCTTACAAGGCTATTATTAAGAACTGGTGAAAGAAAGCACTTTGTAATTTGCTTTGAAAGCTATACACAAGTAAAGTGGATTTTTATAATGTTTTTAATTTTTATTGTTGACACTGTTACAGATGTCCCCGTACATTTCAAAATATGC
>NW_005219836.1:0-215 GCF_000412655.1 Myotis brandtii
ATTTTTGTCTTGTAGTATTTTACTTAGAAAAAAAAAGTCATGATATAAATATTGCCAAAGCAGAAAATACACAGGTTTGATTACAAAAGGATCATTTTTTAATTAATGAGGACATAGGAAGAGAAAGCATTTCTAATGTAAAGTTCTCACAAAAGCCAAAACACCAGGAAATTAATGTAATTGATATGCACATTGGTACAAAAATATAAGATAAT
>NW_005219837.1:0-215 GCF_000412655.1 Myotis brandtii
TTAAAATTATACTCTTTTTCTCAATCTGTTTTCTGTAAAACATTGTTTCTCAATTGGACATGAATTAGATTCTTAGGACATTGGCAGTGCGTAAAGGCATTTTTGGTTATCACAACTAGGTAACCTTCTGCTATGCATCGTGTCTAAAATGCTAATAATGTCATGGTTGAGACACCCCCCTCTCTATTCACTTTTAAAATCTCAGTCTCTGATTG
>NW_005219838.1:0-215 GCF_000412655.1 Myotis brandtii
ACTGTCATATATCAGAAAATGCCTGATATTATTTTAACAGCATTCAATTCTGGACACTTTTCTGGTATTTATAAATAATTCCCATCTGAAAAAAAAGGAGCTATGTTTCTTTTAAGGCTTTCACAAAGAAAGTGCTCGGCCCTAGCTGGTTTGGCTCAATGGTTATAGTGTTGGCCCTTGTACTGAAGGGTCTTGGGTTCTATTCCTGTGTGGGA
>NW_005219839.1:0-215 GCF_000412655.1 Myotis brandtii
TTCTCTCTCTCTCTCCCTCTCCCTTCCTCTCTGGATCAATAAAGAAATATATTTTTTTAAAAAAAGAAAAATACTGAAGGTGTCCGTCACTACCAACCAGGATTACAAGACATGCTAAAGAGTCCTCTTTGAGAAGAAGACAAAAAATAATAACAAAAATATGAATAGGGGTGGGGGTGGGGTAAGAGATCAAACCAAGGACATGTATGCATGCA
>NW_005219840.1:0-215 GCF_000412655.1 Myotis brandtii
TGTGCATGAGACCTAAATAAAGTAGATTAATTCTGGATCTTTATGTAGAAAGGTGACATTAAATGCATCATAAAGGGAGGAGTACAGGCAGAAAATATCTCTCCCAGCTTGTTTTGTTCATGAGGTAGTGGATTTGAACTTTGTGAAAAGAAAGTACCATAATATATTTACTGTTTTCTTACTCCTGTGTCCCTTTAAAGGAGGGATGATTCATT
>NW_005219841.1:0-215 GCF_000412655.1 Myotis brandtii
CCGTGACCTCCTGGTTCATGGGTTGATGCTCAAACACAGAGCCACACTGGCCGGGCCATAAATTATTTCTTAAGCATTCACAAGCAGAGTGGCGTGCCCTCTCACCATCCCCTCCATACACAGAATGGTTTTCTCCTGGCCAGTATCAATCACTCCATTGCTCAAAATCCCCACCATGATTCTGTGCTTCACTCTTGTTAAACCTTGAGGTCTGG
>NW_005219842.1:0-215 GCF_000412655.1 Myotis brandtii
AGCCCAGTGACCTAATGGCAGGATGACCAGAACAACCGTGGCCCCTTGCCCCAGCAGGCCCCCCCCACCCCAATTGGGGGCAGAGTCTGCCGGCAAACTGCCTGTGGCCCCTCACCCTGGCCAGCCAGGCCCCAATGGCCCCCATTGGAGTGGGCTGGTCTGCTCCCACCTGTGCACTGGGCCTCTATAGAAATATAAAACCCTACCCTGCCACC
>NW_005219843.1:0-215 GCF_000412655.1 Myotis brandtii
CAGGGGGCGTTCTGAAAGTGTTTACCATGATATATCCGAAATCCCTACTCCACCATGATAATTAAGCCTTTGCTATGGAATCAGCTCATTATCTTCATTCTTCCCTCAGCATAAGTTCCCTACAAACAGACTTCTCAGCCTCCATCCAAAAACCCTTTGGGCAATCAAATTATCTAGCTATGCCCAGCTAGGCCTAAGCTCCAGGAGGAAGTGTG
>NW_005219844.1:0-215 GCF_000412655.1 Myotis brandtii
CCATCTGCAACACTCAATTCTTCAAGACAATGGGAGTCATGTTACAGAGTTTGTGCTTAAAAGTAAAAATAAGGCATGTAAAAAGTTAAAAAGTATATCACCCACATTCATTTTTATGAAAAGATTACCTAAGGATATACTTCAGTCAAATTAAAAGTAAATTCAAAAATTTCTTAAGTTTAAGAACAGGGAAGGTTTTGTATATAAATAATAGT
>NW_005219845.1:0-215 GCF_000412655.1 Myotis brandtii
ATATAGAAAAAAAATAAAGAAATTAAAAAAATAAAGGAAATTGATTCAACATTGGAAAAAAAAGAAAAGTAAATTGTAGACTGAGTGGTTAACATAGGCAAAGGAGTTTGCAAAGTATTAGCAATTAAAAAGGGGACATCAGAAAATATTTAGGGACCAGGTCAGCATAGGAACAAGAATAAGAAGAGAAGGGAATAATGGATTAATGCCAAGTT
>NW_005219846.1:0-215 GCF_000412655.1 Myotis brandtii
CCCCGGGAGACAGAGACCAGACCACCGGCGGCGGAGGGCAGGGGAGACCCAGGGGCAACCGGCGGGGGAGAGGCCGTGGGGGAACGGACGGCAGGAGGGAGTCCAGAGGGAGGGGTGGACGCCGCGATGGTCACGAGGACAGGTGTGAAGACGGTGCTCGGGGTGCGCGGGAGGCACGAACAGGCCGGGAAGGACGTGGGAGCCGGGCAGAAGCA
>NW_005219847.1:0-215 GCF_000412655.1 Myotis brandtii
TACATCCTTCCCAGAGAGATGGGCCGGGAGAGAGGCCGCCAGCGTGGCGAACGCACCTGGGTCCGCCTCCCCCTGCACGTCGCCCGCGCCCCATGAGCGGCTGGTGGGAGCCCCGTGGCTTGGGCGGTAGATGCTGGGCTTTGTGTGTGGCCACAGAATGTTGCCTGTGTCTTTGCTGTTCAGTGACCCCAGCAGAACGATCCTCAAAGTGATTA
>NW_005219848.1:0-215 GCF_000412655.1 Myotis brandtii
AGATCCAAAACACTTCTAATAGTAACCATTTAAATAATTGTGAGCTATGCATACACTTAAGAAGGATTAATAAAAACGGGTAAGATCATTTCTTACCGCTTCCAGTTCAGGGTCACACCCGCACTCAGACCCGGGCATTGCAGACGCCAGGGCGCCTCCTGTGCGCGCCTCTCGGATGCGGATGCGAGGAGAGAAACCCACGCTCACAGAGGTCC
>NW_005219849.1:0-215 GCF_000412655.1 Myotis brandtii
ATGGGATTCCCATTATGTTTCTATGGGGGAGGGGACATGGCGGGAGGGGAAGGACATGGTTCAAATAAGCAACACCTACCACAAAGTGTGCTAAATGCTATCGGGTAGATACCAGTGCAAAGAATTGCATAGTGGGAGGCACGAACATAGTGGGGTGAAAGGAAAACTGTGAGGGGAGTGTTCTGGTTTAATTGTGTTTCCTCAAAAAGGTATGT
>NW_005219850.1:0-215 GCF_000412655.1 Myotis brandtii
TGTTGATACATATATTTTATAGACTATTTAATTTTTCGAGCAGTTTTAAAATTTGCAGTAAAACTGACAGGAAAGTGCAGAGATTTCCCATATACTTGCTGCCCCCACTTAAAAATAAAATAAAAAATAAAATAAAAAATTTTTTTATTTAAGTATTATATTTCAAGGCAAAATAGCAAGTAAAAGGTTCATATGTAAGAATGTTTATTATAATG
>NW_005219851.1:0-215 GCF_000412655.1 Myotis brandtii
TGAAACAGGATAGTGATAGCAATTTTTATGAATGAAGGAAATAAAAGTAACATTTTTGAACATGAACTATATATTCTTATGACAATTGGGGGGTTTATTGTTACTGCACTCAGTAAATTAAAGCTCGGAATGCTTAAGTAAGGTTTATAGGATTTTTCATTTACTGGGTGCCATCAGCGTGAGTCAGCATCAATTTTGACCTCAAATTCTATGTT
>NW_005219852.1:0-215 GCF_000412655.1 Myotis brandtii
GGGAGCACTGCGGTGGCGGCCTGGGGCTGGCGATTCCTCCACTCCCCGCCCAGCACCCCGCTGCGGCGTCTGCCTCGAGGGGCTTTTCTGCTGGGGCCGGCTTGCCCTCGGCTGCTGCCGTCTCAGCTGGGCCCTGGCGCTTCTGATGACACTGCTTGCCCTGGGCCGCTGCTGTCTCAGGTGGGCCCTGGGGCTTCTGACGACACCAACATCCC
>NW_005219853.1:0-215 GCF_000412655.1 Myotis brandtii
AGATTCAGCAATGGTCGATGCAGAAAGAAATTTAGCAAGCAAACAAATTTTCAAAAGAGGAACTTGGGTAAAGTGTATGCTTCCATATGGATTTCTAACAGCACGTGCTAAGAAAATTAATTTTTAATGCATGTGTGATCTAATACAGCCACAAAATTCTGTGCATAAGTAAGGGGAGCAGCTCTCCTCTGAGCTCTTTAGGGAGCATTTCTGAG
>NW_005219854.1:0-215 GCF_000412655.1 Myotis brandtii
ACTGAAAGAGAAATGCAAAAAGCAACAAATCTTAATGATGACTTTAAAAAATTATTCCAAATTGTCTTGGATAAAAAATCAAACAGCTCTCTAAATTTATTCTTATAGCTGTTTAATATGATCTATATATATAAAGAGCCAGAGGCCATCACATCCGAGACAACCAAACAGGCTGAGTGGGCAACAAGGCCGGCAGGGGGGTTAGTGAGGGACAA
>NW_005219855.1:0-215 GCF_000412655.1 Myotis brandtii
GAACCACAACACTGAAGAATAAGCCATTCAGACCATGCTACTTGCATATGGACAATTCATGAAGACTTGCCTTATTTTTTCTTTTCCTAGTTTTTTCTTTATTTTTCCTGGGTGAACAGAATTTCCACTCAATGAGATACTGAATCCTGTACTGCACAGAGATCAACCTCTGAACAGCGAGGAACTCAGTGGAGTCACTCCACCTTCGAAACAAT
>NW_005219856.1:0-215 GCF_000412655.1 Myotis brandtii
CCAGTAGGGGGTGTGTAGGAGGCAGCCTTCTCTCTCACTGATGTTTCTATTTCTCACCCTTCCTCTCTCTCTAACATCAATAAAAAAACAAACACATATTTTTAAAAAAGTCACCTTTAAAAAAAATAGTGAAGTGCCTATACCTTCCATTCATTTATTCCTTTACTTTTTAACATTCTGCACCATAATTAAACACACCTTTATCCTGGAAAAAC
>NW_005219857.1:0-215 GCF_000412655.1 Myotis brandtii
TCCCGCACCTCAGGAGATGGTCCAGGGTGCAGAGCAGTGACCAGAGGCCCAACCCGAGAGGGAGGAGCCCGAGAAATTCCTGGGGGAAGGAAGTGGTGGAGTCACCTGTCCAGGTGCCGTTCTGTGACGTTCTTATTCATGAGGGAAGGATGGTCCCAGAGGGCCCATCCTGGGTGCGAGGGCCCCCCACCCGCTGCCTTCAGTGTGTCTGTGAG
>NW_005219858.1:0-215 GCF_000412655.1 Myotis brandtii
TACCTGTTCACAAGGTCAGCCAGTTTAGATTTATTGAACTGATCATGAGGAAGCTTCCCACCTCCACCCCCACCCACACCAGTTTTGAGGCCAGACCTCCTTGGGTTTGAATCTCAGCTCTGCCATTTGTTAGCCGTGGGATCTGGGGAAGGTCTTTAACCTCTCTGTGCCTCAACACCCACAACTGTAAAATGGGGATAATAGCACTGATTTCA
>NW_005219859.1:0-215 GCF_000412655.1 Myotis brandtii
ACGCTATGCCCACGGGGCCCCTGCTCCTCGGGAAGCATGCCCCACAGAGGCCGGACGAGAACACAGGCAGTCGTTTCCGATGGAAAGGGCAGCTGTGTCAGATGCCCTCCCGGAGCTGACAGTGCCGTTGTGTGGTCCTCACAACCTGACTTCTCCACCAGGAGCCTGGTCCTTCTGCGGCACCGCCCCCTGGAACACCCCTGGCCGCCCCTTCC
>NW_005219860.1:0-215 GCF_000412655.1 Myotis brandtii
AGGTTTGAACATTTCTTATATGGACAGTACCTTTCTTCTACTTAATGCAGTTTCTGTAAAAAACAACAGCAACCAAAAACAAAAAATAAACCCGTCCCCAAAGCCACACCTTTTTTTTTTTTTAAATCCTCACTTGATATTTTTTCCATTTTTTTTTTTTAAAGAGAGAGTAGGGGAGAGGGAGTAGAGAGAGGGAGAGAGAGGGAGAGAGGGAG
>NW_005219861.1:0-215 GCF_000412655.1 Myotis brandtii
TCCCAGACTTCAAATTTGAAGGTAAATCTCTAATCAGGTTCATCCTTGTGGGAGATCACTTTAAGTGGAAAATATGTATACCTATTTATGTTTACTTCTTTAGAGGATAAATGTCAGTTACATGTAGATTTATTAGGGCAGTGATGTGTCCATGGGAAGCTCTGGGATAAACATTTGCCATTGGTATCGGTCACAGGGGTGGGGAACCTTTTTTC
>NW_005219862.1:0-215 GCF_000412655.1 Myotis brandtii
GTCTTGAGAAACCTCTTTGTACCGAAACCAAGTTTTAATCACAGATGCAACAGCAACAACAAACATGTAGCAAGCCTCTGGCCACAGGTTTTGGGGCCACTGTGAGGCCAAAAGTAGTATTTGAGGGACCTCTATTTCAATAGGGAAATTAATTGGGATTTAAAATGAGGAGTAGGTATAATAGTTTAGCCTTCTTTGAACAACTTATTTAAGGA
>NW_005219863.1:0-215 GCF_000412655.1 Myotis brandtii
GAATGGTTTTGAAAAAAAAAAAAAAGGTGGAAGGGATAAAATTTCTATCCAAAGTAACCATAGCAAAAGAATCAACTAAAAGTTGAAAATGATTATCTCAGGAGAGAACGTAATCTCCCCACACACATCCTTATTCCCATCTGTATTCTACAATGTGAAAAAAAATGATTTTTTTTTTGAATCAAATTTTGTAGAATTCTGGTAGTCAGCCTCCA
>NW_005219864.1:0-215 GCF_000412655.1 Myotis brandtii
CAGTGTCAAATTCTCTCTGATTTCTGCTTTTTTGGTTGCTCTCCAGAGTTTTCAATTAATTGTTTAAAAATAATTTTCTAGAGATTTTCATTTTGTTTTTGTTGTTGGAGGGTAGTTCCTTATAAGTTACTGCATTACTAAAATCCTGGTGAAGATTTTTAAACATATGACTCCATGCTTTGTCTGTTTGGTTGTCACATTTTGCTGCTGGTGAC
>NW_005219865.1:0-215 GCF_000412655.1 Myotis brandtii
GCCAGGGTGAGGGGCCTCAGGGTTTGCAGGCTGGCCTTGCCCCCAATAAAGGTGGGGGTCCCCACTGGGGGCAGGGCTGGCCTTGGTGAGGGGCCGTGGGTGGTTTGCAGGCTGGCCATGTCCTCGGCTTTGTCAGGAACGACGTCTGGAATGATGTCTGGAAGATGTTTGGTCTATACAGTCTAATTAGAATATTACCCTTTTATTAGTATAGA
>NW_005219866.1:0-215 GCF_000412655.1 Myotis brandtii
AAGCCACGTCTGTGAAAGCTCCCATCTCCTCAAATAGTTACAACCCATGGCTTTTCACCTGAAGCCCAAGTGCATGGCGCCAGTTCCCTGTTAAGCTATTTATTTCCCCCGGGAGGAGCCAGGAACACCCTTGGATGCTGATCGTAGTGACCCCGAGTGGACACTGAGAGCGGCGCCAGCTGCTGTCCCCCGGGCCCTCTCCTTCGGCGGCACCG
>NW_005219867.1:0-215 GCF_000412655.1 Myotis brandtii
CTTTTCTAGGAAAATATATCCTATAATAAAGAACTTACATTTTATATGCTAAAATATATTCTCTAAAGCTAGTTAGTTTGCCTTTAAATGTCCTGTATTATCCAGAACATAATAGTTTCAAATTTTGTTATTCTTTGCATAATAAATTTGAAATAATATGCATTTAACTTTCCAGCATCTTTGGGGCTCTGAAAAGAGATTCCCCCCCCCCCCCC
>NW_005219868.1:0-215 GCF_000412655.1 Myotis brandtii
TAATCCTTACTCACATTTACACACACATGCAGGCCCCCTTCTCTACACTGAAATCAGAGGAAGCTTTCTAGAATACAAATTGGTGTAAATCTTTCCCCAAAGCAGGGTTTCTCAACTTTTTAAGGTTATAATCTAAAAACACAAACATAGCAGGCCCTATTTTAATATGTCAAAATTCCTTAAGTAAATTAAATGTAAGGACTAGACAGAAATCC
>NW_005219869.1:0-215 GCF_000412655.1 Myotis brandtii
CCTCTGGCAATCACCACACTGCTGTTTGTGTTCATACTTCTGTCTTGGAGCTTAGGAAATACAACAATTGGTATTACAGTTGCTGACTATATAGCAGGTGGGCTGGGAGCGCTGGATCTTCCAGGCCAGCTGCCACCCCACCCCAAGGGTCGCTCACCTTTATCCTGCACCCATGGTTCAGGAACAAACTTGCCTTTTTCCTTTCTTTTTTTTTT
>NW_005219870.1:0-215 GCF_000412655.1 Myotis brandtii
TTTACAAGAAGCACTAAAACTTCTCAAGAAATTCCTACTTGGGATAGCCTAATCTTGCTCTGTCTTTGGTTTTATATACGAAACACATGTATTTTTTTTAAAAATAAAAAAAATAACATTTTACAATAGACATATAATTATTAAGATGTTAATACATTTACTTTAAATCTTTTAGAAAATTCTAAATTTATTCTATAATATTGCATATGCATTAA
>NW_005219871.1:0-215 GCF_000412655.1 Myotis brandtii
GATCTTGGAAACCAGGGAAGACAAGTAGATTTGGTCTACCTTGTCCATTCCAGTCAAGGGATGTGCCATGGCCTCCTGGAGCACTGAGTTAAGAAGGATTCTGGAGTTGAAAAAGGACCACATTAATTAGTGTTGTCTGCCATAGCAATCAGCAAGAATGTCACGTTTACTACCCTTCACAGAGCCCAGCTCCCCCGTTACAAAGTGGACAGAGG
>NW_005219872.1:0-215 GCF_000412655.1 Myotis brandtii
GGCTCGGGGTGGCGCCCAGAAACTGGCTACAGCCACGGAAAGAGCCGCCGTGAGTTCTGTCCAATGTAGTTGAAAACATCTGACTGTGACCGCAAAAATGCTGGCAGCGCGGCTGCGAAAACATTTCATGTGAAACGCGGACGCTGGTCCGAGGAGCCGCTTAACCCTTGGGAGGGAGGCGCGTCGGGGGCAGGGCCGCTTCCCGGGACACCCAG
>NW_005219873.1:0-215 GCF_000412655.1 Myotis brandtii
GTGCGAGAGGCGGCTGGGGAGGGCGATTTATTCTTCCAAAGCTGAGGACTTTGAGCCCCAGCTGTTCTCAGGGATCCAGGAGCCCAGCTGGGGGTCAAGGGCTCTGGGGTTGGAAGTGGGCAGCCAGCCCACCTACTTCCCCAGAGAGCCAGCCCGGAGAGAGGACCAGCCTTGTGCATTGGGGAGCAAAGCCCAGGGCATGGGTGCCAGGGGAA
>NW_005219874.1:0-215 GCF_000412655.1 Myotis brandtii
CGGGGCTGAGCTCTTGCACAGACCAGGTCCGCGCCCCGCTCGGCCTGTCCGTCCGCCTCCACCTGACCCAAATGCAGACGTGTCAGCACTCGGGCTGGGCGTGCACGTCCCAACAGGCGTACAGCAGAGGACAGCGGGTTCCCAGGTGACCCCTCCCCGTCCAGACCCCTGTCTGCCCGCCCCGCTCACCTGCTCGCCGAGGGTCCGGTGGGTAC
>NW_005219875.1:0-215 GCF_000412655.1 Myotis brandtii
GTTGGCGACCGCTGCTCCTGGTAATTCTGATACTTGATAGTTTGAAAACCGCAGAGTTAAAAGATCTGCTTCTGATAAGACCAGGTCCTTGCCATCCCCCCTCTCCCTCCCTTCTCTTTCAGAGCACTTACTGCCTGGCAGTCCATTCTAGTCCACCTGTGTATGCCTTCCTTTTGCCACTAGATTGAGAGCTTCCTGAGAGCAGAGAATTTTGT
>NW_005219876.1:0-215 GCF_000412655.1 Myotis brandtii
AAAAACCAGTGATGGAATGTGATACCTAAATGAGGTATATCTGATACTACTGTGAGCCAAGTGGTGCCTACTATGTGATACCTACTATGTGCTAGACACTAAAAAACATGGCTGATAAAGACAGTGCTAGTCTGTCTTTCAAGATTCTTGCAATTTAGAGAGAAAAGATAGACAACAAAACAAATTATTGCAATGAAGCAAGATCAGATCTAAGT
>NW_005219877.1:0-215 GCF_000412655.1 Myotis brandtii
CCAAACTTCAATTTTCTGCTTTATTATGAGCATACAGAATACTTTATACGATAATCTTGATTTTGAGGTACCTTTGAGAACACTCCCTTTCCAATCAATGTTTGCATTGATTTATTTGACTACACTTTTAGTCTAACAAGGCTACAGATAAACCACACCATCTGGATAGAAGTCTGATCATTTGCCATTACATAACGTAGAAACATGCAAACCTG
>NW_005219878.1:0-215 GCF_000412655.1 Myotis brandtii
AAGCAAGGGGAAATGAGTATTTAGACTTTAAGTTTGTTAATCTTAAAGAATATGGAACACTTATGGAGTACAAGAGGCTTCATGATGGTGAAGATAAGGTCAGTAAACAAGTTACTGAAAAATTTGGCTAATGTGATTTGTGGGAAAAATAGCCATTTTATATAATTTTATTTTTAGCAATTATCTTACTCTTCAATAAAAACAACCCCTCTTGC
>NW_005219879.1:0-215 GCF_000412655.1 Myotis brandtii
AAATTTGTGCCCATATATTCTTCCTCCTCTCCTGTTGGGATGTTTACTTATTGTTTTATTTATGCACTGCAATTTGTAAAATGTATATTTATTGTTGAAAGTATTATAGATGTTTCCTTTTTTTATCCCCATTGGCCCTCTGCAAACTCCTCCCCACACCCCCCCAATCAAGTTTTCTCTGAACTATTGTCTGTGTCCATGAGTTATGCATATAT
>NW_005219880.1:0-215 GCF_000412655.1 Myotis brandtii
CCTTGTTCTTAGAAGAGGCATGATTAAGTATCTAGAAATGAAGATCTACAGTGTCTGCATCTAACTGTGTGCTTGGGACAGGGACAGAAAAAGAACGAGAGAGCTAAACCAATATGGGAAAACTTAGCAATTCACCTTTGGTAAAGGGAATATGGGTGTTCATTGTATTACTCTTATGACTTTTCTATTGTTGCAAAAGTTCTTCTGAAATTAAA
>NW_005219881.1:0-215 GCF_000412655.1 Myotis brandtii
TACTCTCACAGCATCCCACACCAATTGTAATTTTTTTTAACTTCTTGATTATCTTTAAGCCAATCTTCTGAGCTGTCTTGAATTTTCTTACCTGCTATTACTTTGGTGATCGTAGACTTTCATCATAACCTCAGAGATTAGCATCATGGTTTCATAAGACAGTTTTCTCACTGCAAGGTCATTTAATGAGGTCCAGCTGAGTCCATGTAGCCCGC
>NW_005219882.1:0-215 GCF_000412655.1 Myotis brandtii
AAAGTAGCAACTTAGGTGTACCATTCAGAAGATTAAACTTATAACTCTTGATTGTAAATCTCTTTATGCAATAAAAATGTTATCCAGGCAAATGATTTCAAACACAGTCTCTCAGAATTAATGACACCCAAGCATGTTTTTAAAATTAAATGGAAGATATGGTCAAGGCTCCTGGTGATCCTGTTTTCATTCCTATCAGAGCAAAAAGCAAGACT
>NW_005219883.1:0-215 GCF_000412655.1 Myotis brandtii
AACCACTGAGCCACGCCGGCCGGGCAAAGACACAGACATTCACTCTTGGCTTTGACTGACGTGTTCACCAGAAGGATGGTGTTTGACATAAATACATGCATCTTGCCAGAACTCAATTTTGTTATAAACCACAACGAACGAAGCATAATCCCCTTCAAAAAGAAAGTGTGTGCCGACATTCAGGGCAACTGACTTTATTCTTGCTTCCCCCTTAA
>NW_005219884.1:0-215 GCF_000412655.1 Myotis brandtii
CACTTCAGATCTGAAGGGTGTTGGAGTGGGTCAGTTATCACATTCACCTTGTCCTTGGAGACTGGAAGCCTTTTGAGTGTCAAGGAGAAAAACCCAAGGAAAAAATGGCTTTCTCTTCCATAAATGGGTAGGAAGTTTTGAGAATGGATGTTAATGAACCTCGGTCAGTGGGTATTCATTCTGTGGGTCTTTTCTTAAAGTTAACGCCATGATAT
>NW_005219885.1:0-215 GCF_000412655.1 Myotis brandtii
ATTGTTATAGATTTCTTCCTTATTTTTCAATTGTTGCGCTTGGTTGCAGAATTGCCACTTATCAACTGAGTTTTCCTTCTTCGATTCTCTAGTTTTATTACTAATAAGTTAAACTAGGGGATTTCCAAATCGTGAGTCTTCTCAAATATACCTCCGTTATAATTCTTGTAGCATTTGCCAAGTTATCAGTTAAGATACTTTTGATTGAAAGGCAT
>NW_005219886.1:0-215 GCF_000412655.1 Myotis brandtii
TGCCACCCCCTTGCTGCCTGCTCATGCAGAGAGAGAGGGCCATATCCTACGTAGCGCTGCTGCAGATAAGGTTGAGGGCATAAAGGATTCGAATCCAGGCCCGTCGGACCCCCAACTGAAGTGCTTCCCACACCACTGCTTTGCAATGGCTGTACCTCCCCGTTCGCACCCTAACCTCTGCGAACCAGGAAGGCTCCCTCCCAGGTCAGGGAGGG
>NW_005219887.1:0-215 GCF_000412655.1 Myotis brandtii
CTTGAGCTTTGCTTTGCTGTAAATCTCTTAGGCCCACGGTTCCACTTATCTGTTTTCACAACGTGAACGCCTCCCGTGGAAAATTACAGCTTTTTGTTGATGGCATTGAAGTGGTAGATGGTGATTTTATAAAATAGGAATGAGGTACAAACCACAAGATTACTGGACAGTCCCCATCGGCCGACCCCAGCAGCAAGCTAACCTACCAGTCGGAG
>NW_005219888.1:0-215 GCF_000412655.1 Myotis brandtii
TTTCTCATTTAAAAAGGACACTCACACCTGAGTGGTCCTCTCAGCCTTTTGGAGATTTTAAGCTGAAAAATCTCTAAACAACTAGGAACACCACTAGAATTCTCATTCTCGAGTCAAAACAGACAGCATGCAGCATAAATGGCTCTCCCCAAACCCCTGACCAGGCCAGTCATAAATGATTCCACCCAGCAACCCTTACATTTGATCTTCCCTTT
>NW_005219889.1:0-215 GCF_000412655.1 Myotis brandtii
TAGCAGAGGGTGGACAAGGTAGTGGAGAGAGTGAGCCCGGTTCTCCTCAGGGGCCCACAATTGCTCTAAGAAATGCAACTCAAGCAGCCCCCACCTAAATCCACGCCTGATGATCAGTTATGACTGTTCAAAGTGCTTCTTTCTAGCAAGGCATTAATCTTTAAGATGTTGCTTCACGTTGTTAGGATGCCTTTTGGAGCTTTCATGTGCCATTT
>NW_005219890.1:0-215 GCF_000412655.1 Myotis brandtii
AATAATATGGGAAAGTTGCCTGGTGGGGTGGGGTTTGGGTGGAGGGAGGACAAAAAAGGAAAAAATGGGAGACGTCTGTAATACTGTCAACAATAAAACAAAAAGAACATTTTTAAATGTTTTTTAAAAATTAGTTTTAATTGATTTGAAAGAGAGAGGGAAGGAGAGGGAGAGAGTGAGAGAAACACCGAGGTGAAGGAGCAGCATCAATTGGT
>NW_005219891.1:0-215 GCF_000412655.1 Myotis brandtii
CTCTCACATCTATGTTTTTTCTCTCTCCCTTTCCTTTCCTCTCTCTCTAAAACACAATAATAATAAAAAAAGAACTTAGGCTAAAAATCTGCGGGTTATTATAAAATACATATTCCTAAAATGACTTAAGAGATAAAGAAGGAATATAAACCAAAATAAAAGAACAAAATACATTGAGACTTACCAGTATAAAGAAAAAAGTACTAAAGGAGAAA
>NW_005219892.1:0-215 GCF_000412655.1 Myotis brandtii
ATTGGGAATTTCTTCTATCTCCTTCACATATTTATGTATCATGTAAAGATTCTCACAATTATAGAGCAATTATGTAAATAAAACGAACTTTGATATCTCAGACAGGGTTGCTGCTGTCAGGATGGAAATGTTTTCCCAGGTAGTTGAAGTCCTTGGTGCCAGGAGTTGTACGTCCTCGGTACTCAGCTTCAGTTTGGAATTGAAAGAATTGGCAT
>NW_005219893.1:0-215 GCF_000412655.1 Myotis brandtii
CCGGACGCCTGAGCCCCAGGTTCCCAAGGGCAAGGACCGGACCCTCCCTCTTCACAATGAGCCCCTCAGCTAAGCTCCGCTGGTCCTGGTCAGTCCTCACACAGCTGCCCCGGCCCAAGGGCGGCCTTCCAGGCAGCTCTGGCCCAGCCTCCATGCTGCGTGGTCACGGTTCCCATGCTCCTCCTCTGGCCACTCATTCTGAGCTTCCTCGTGTT
>NW_005219894.1:0-215 GCF_000412655.1 Myotis brandtii
ATGGGGTGTGCCGTGGGACTCAGAGTCAAATCCCAGCTTACCTGCTCGCTTCTTGAAATTGCACAAGACCCAGATCAGCCGGCCCCACACCTGTCCAGCCTTGCCAGGAGGGGTGCGCAGCCTCAGGTCTTCCAGTGCATGCCAAGTGGGGGTGGAGCCTTAGGTCCCCAGGTCTGGGCCAGGGGTGTGCCTTGAGGTCCCCCGTCAAGCCCCGC
>NW_005219895.1:0-215 GCF_000412655.1 Myotis brandtii
TAAAAATTGGAGCTGCCCCTCCCATGCAAATTGCTTTCATATTTATGAATAACATCTATCTCCTCTCAATCTTTCTAAAACACTTTATTGAGGTATGACTGACATAAAAAAAAGCTGTACATATTCAATGCATCCAACTTGATGAGTATGGAGATAAGTACACAGCCGTGAAGCCATCACCACAATCTATGCCACAAACACATCCATCACCTCCT
>NW_005219896.1:0-215 GCF_000412655.1 Myotis brandtii
TTTATTTTATTTTATTTTATTTTATTTTATGTTTTTGCCGATCGGGGCAGGGGTTTGACACTTGCTACGAACTTGATGGGGGGTTGGCGGGAACTGTCTGCGTAGGAGACGCAGGCTTTTAGGGTTCCCTGGCTGGCTTTGGGAGAGTGGGTGGACCCTCGATTTCCTTGCACCTCCACTTCCCAGCACTCCCCTGTAGACGAGTTTCATGAACG
>NW_005219897.1:0-215 GCF_000412655.1 Myotis brandtii
AAGGCAGCGAGGCTGGAGGCGGGTGACTGGTGAGCAGTCATCCCAGTGAGAGATGATCAGAGACTCAGTAGAGTCGCTGACAAGGAGGGAGAGAGGAGACCTGGAGTCGTGGTTTGATGTGCCACCGGACACTTAGGTGTCCGTGTCACTTAGGCGAGTGGAAATACAGAGCTAGAGCTCAAAAGAGGGCTCTCGCTTGGAAATAGAGATTTGAG
>NW_005219898.1:0-215 GCF_000412655.1 Myotis brandtii
CAGTCAGCCTAATAACCAAGTATAAAGTTCTTTTATAAAGTTATGCATGTTCTTATTTTCACATTGACTAATTGCAAGATTAAAAGCCAGATATTTCGCTTTGGGCTGCTGCTCTCCCTAGTCCAGGCATATGTAACATTGTGTGTGTGTGTTTTTTTGTTTTGTTTTGTTTGTGTTTTTTTTTCTTTACTTCAAATCACAATGGTTTTCACTTC
>NW_005219899.1:0-215 GCF_000412655.1 Myotis brandtii
ACTGGGGATCCAGCCCACAACCCCAGGCATGTGCCCTAACTGGGAATGAAACCAGTGACCTTTTGGTGCATGAGAAGATACTCAATTCACTGACCCACACCAGCTGGGCTGTGTCTATCAGTTTTGTTTTGTTTTCTTAATCTCTTCACCTTATCATCCAGCCCTCTAATCCCCCTCTCTTCTGACAGCTGTCAGTCTGTTCTCTATATCTGAGT
>NW_005219900.1:0-215 GCF_000412655.1 Myotis brandtii
GGGTCACTTCCTCCTACCCTTGTTTTTTTAAATACGACTTTACTGAGATCTGACGGACATGTAAAAAGCTGTACATATTTAAGGCATACAACTCAGTGAGTTTGGATAATTGTACACCCAGGAGACCATCACCACCAACAAAGCCTTAATTACATCTATCACCTCCCCATGTTTCCTCTCTCCCCCTTTATTCCATACCCTCTTCTTCTGTTAGT
>NW_005219901.1:0-215 GCF_000412655.1 Myotis brandtii
TTTTATGAGCTACCATTGTACAGGAGCATGCCTTTCTCGAGACATCTGGTTAAATTAAACACTTTCTTATTAAGATTTTGCCTGAATATGGATAGAGTCATATTTGATATAAGGACATGTCTAATTTAGTATGGTATATGAATCAGCAGAAAATACAGTCACTTTCTAGAGGTGAAGCAGACAGATAAAGAATGAACAATAGACACATAAAACAT
>NW_005219902.1:0-215 GCF_000412655.1 Myotis brandtii
CTGGTCAGTGTGCTGGCAGGAGACAACCCATCCATGTTTCTCTCTCACGTTAAAGTCACTCTCTCTCTTTTCCTCTTCTCTCGCTCTCTCTCTCTCTCTCTCTCTCCTTTGCTTCCTCTAAATATTAATAATAAAATAAATAAAATTCCAGGATGCTGTAACATTAGAATATGCACATGGGTTGTGTGTGTATTGTATGTGTGTGTGTTTGTATG
>NW_005219903.1:0-215 GCF_000412655.1 Myotis brandtii
GTCCATGGGTTATGCATATCTATACTAATAAAAAGGTACTATGCAAATTAACCATCACTCAGAGATAAAGATGGTGGCGCCCATAGGCACAAAGATGGTAGTGCTGGCTGGAGCCATGGAGCTGGTGGACACACAATCCTGCAGGGGGGGGGCGGGTCTGGACCCCAGCCCCAACCCTGCAGCAGCTGCGGTGCTGGGCTGCTGGGGCCAGAGCC
>NW_005219904.1:0-215 GCF_000412655.1 Myotis brandtii
CTATGAGTCTGTTTCTATTCTGCTTGTTCATTTATTTATTTTTTTTGGACTCCATATATAAGTGAAATCACATGGCCTTTGTCATTCCCTGACTTATTTCACTCAGCACAATATTCTCTAGTTCCATTCATGTTGTTGCAGATGGCAAAATTTCTTCTTTTTTTTTATGGCTGAGTCTTATTCCATTGTTTGCATGTACCACTTCTTTATTCATT
>NW_005219905.1:0-215 GCF_000412655.1 Myotis brandtii
ACCTGAGACCCTTTGGTGCACAGGACAATTCTCTAACTACACTGGCCAGGGGTTCATGATTATATTTTATTAAAAAATAGTTGAGTTATATTTATGTATTTCTTAATTTAATATACCAAATACAAGGGTAATCTTATCTCTCAAGCTGACTTTCTAGTTAAAAAAATAAAATAAAAAATTAAGCACAACTATGTGTCAGGCCTGCTTACCAGTCC
>NW_005219906.1:0-215 GCF_000412655.1 Myotis brandtii
ACTGCCACCTGCTCTAGTTACTGCTTTTCTAGGTTATAAGTCTAAACATAGACCAATACTTGGAAGCTAGTGCTTATAGAGGCCTTTCTGGGACTTAATAAACCAGCCCATACATCTCCCAATGTTCTATGAAAGAGGATCACGTGTTCCTGTTCCTGTTTTACAGAGAGGGAAACTAGAGCACAGACAGGTGAGGTTGCTCACCCAGGGCCACA
>NW_005219907.1:0-215 GCF_000412655.1 Myotis brandtii
TTTAATGAGGTTAAACCCAAGCAATCTGTCTTTTTTAAAAAAGGTGACATCCTTCCCAATTGCATTAAAAGTGACTGAAACCTGCTTTTAAAAACACACAGAAAGCGGCCCCCGGGCCGGGACATCTCGCGCACAGACCCCTCTTGCTGCAGCAGCTCTTACTGAGGACGCTTTTGCTGCTTCTGGCCCGGTACTCACCGGCCCTGCAGCTCCGC
>NW_005219908.1:0-215 GCF_000412655.1 Myotis brandtii
CCAATGGCCCCAGTATGTACTACCAATTCTAAACTTCCTTGCATAAGATGGGGAACAGTGGTAATGACTGCATTGAGTTGTGGTAACAATTTGTATAAAGCATCCAGAATGATGTCTGTTAATATGTGGTATTTCTCCTGTGTGTTATTTTTCTTGTCACCGCCATGTTTGGACCTGTTCCCAAGATACACAACTTCTTCAGACTGACCTCTGGT
>NW_005219909.1:0-215 GCF_000412655.1 Myotis brandtii
GCTGGAGACTGTTAAAATGAAGATGCTGACTCAGCAGGTGTGGCAAGAGGCGAGATTCTGAAAGTTCTAACTAGCGCCCCCTTGCGGTTACACTGCTCCAAGCAGATGCTCCAATCTAAGTGCCTCCAGAACCCCATAGCCACTGCTACTTACCTCATCGAATTGCTACATCTTCCTCTTTAACATTTTCAAAAAATGCCACAAAGCTAGATTTG
>NW_005219910.1:0-215 GCF_000412655.1 Myotis brandtii
GTGAGCGTGGTCTAATGCTGTGTGACCAAGCAAAGGTCTCTAAACACTAAAATGATATTAAACACCAGAATCACAGGATCGAATGTAATTCTAGGGTGAATATGGGTTAGAAGGTAAAGGGCCGAATGATATATAGGGTTTGGGGAGGAGGGTCAGTGATGGAGGGGGGGATCAGGTAAGGGGTCCAAGGGAAGGGACAGGGGTGGGACTCAGAC
>NW_005219911.1:0-215 GCF_000412655.1 Myotis brandtii
CACGCGCCAGAATTACCCTCCATGATGAGACGCTGAGGGGGAAGGGCGAGCGGTAGGGTGGTCGGCGGCAGTCCCGGCCGGGTTGCGTGCTGACGCTTGCTTCCTTGTTTTCCTGACAGCGCGCATGTGGTCAGCGTAAAGCTGCCTAGGTTTTTAAGCATTTATTGTAGTTTTATGTTTTTTCCTTTGTCGTTTTAAAGGCTCTCCCAATATGA
>NW_005219912.1:0-215 GCF_000412655.1 Myotis brandtii
GAGTTTTTCCTCATCTGAAAAATGGGAAAGTTGGTCTGAACTATTTCTAATATCTTTTGGAGCTTTAACTCTGATGCCTCAGTGACCTAACCTTGTGACTGACAGATTAATGACAAAGGGAAATCACATTTCCTATATGTTTTACTTCATTATTATTTCTCAATATTCAAATTTTTTTAAAAAAAATACCATAGGCTAAAGGACATGGAGCACAC
>NW_005219913.1:0-215 GCF_000412655.1 Myotis brandtii
TGGAGACTCCGTGGTGGTGACTCCGTGGTGGAGACTCTGTGGTGGTGAGGCCGTGGCGGAGAGGCCGTGGTGGAGACTCCGTGGCGGTGAGGCCGTGGTGGAAACTCCATGGCGGAGACTGTGTGGTGGTGACTCCGTGGTGGAGACTCCGTGGTGGTGAGGCCGTGGTGGTGACTCTGTGGCGGAGACTCCGTGGTGCTGACTCCGTGGTGGTG
>NW_005219914.1:0-215 GCF_000412655.1 Myotis brandtii
ACATGAGGCCCCTAGAACCATAAGAAATGCAAAAAACTATTAATATCTCATTCTCGAATTGCCCCCTTTTTTAAAAAATCAAATTGCCCCCCATGGGGCGTGTGCCCCACATTGGGAACCACTGGCCTAGGGCTTTACAGGAAGATGTAGAAGCCAAGTTCCTGGTGGGTGGGACACAGGGCCAAGAGAAGTGGGACCACTGGAGAGGTCCTAGC
>NW_005219915.1:0-215 GCF_000412655.1 Myotis brandtii
GGGGTGCCAAGATTCCCAGACCCACGCTCCTGGAGCCATCCCGGCAGGAGCAGATGTCTGATGGGAGATTATCTGCACCATCTGGGGCAGTTCCTGTGCAATGAGTTGGAGCAACTGAACCTTCTCGTAGAGACTACACCCAGGCTGTAGGGATGCAGTGGCCTGCTGAGCCCGCATTTTCACACCAGACACCTGCGCCTCCCTGATAAATGCCC
>NW_005219916.1:0-215 GCF_000412655.1 Myotis brandtii
CTATTAAATCAAAATGAAATTATAAAGTAGGTATAAATCAAAAAGATACATTAAAAGAAAGTAATTTAATATAGACAATGAGGTTGCTGGTTGGAATAAAATTATCTCACTCCGTGTGAAAAGGATACTAACTGCAATGGCAAAGGTTCTCTTGAGCTCTGTACACCTATATTATTGTTTGTGATGTGGTGACTCCATTTTCCAACACATTTATC
>NW_005219917.1:0-215 GCF_000412655.1 Myotis brandtii
GCCTGCCTGCCTGGTCGCCCCTAACTGCACCCCCTTCTGCTGGCCTGATTGCCCCTCACTGCCTCAGTGTGCCAGCCTGATTGCCCCTAACTGCCCCCCCTGTCCACCTGGTCACCCCCAACTGCCACCTTCTGCCGGCCTGGCCACCCCTAACTGCCCCTCCTACTGGCCTGGTTGTCCCCAACTGCCCGCCCTGCCAGCCTAGTCACCCCTCA
>NW_005219918.1:0-215 GCF_000412655.1 Myotis brandtii
TAACTTTTCCCACCCATTGAATTTTCAAATATTTTCTTAAAAATCAGTTTATATCAAACCTTCCTCTACTGCTGGTAAAGGATAAGTTGGTACAATACTTTTGGAAAACATTTGGCATTACCATTTAAAGCTGAACATGTGCGTAGCTTTTAGTTCCCCAAGTCCAACCCTATATATTTCACCTAACAAAATGGTTGCATGAGGAAACTGACAGA
>NW_005219919.1:0-215 GCF_000412655.1 Myotis brandtii
TTATAATTAAAGTTTTATTTAACAGAGCCATACTCTCATTTGTATATTGTGTACGGCTGCTTTCCTATTCAGGCTCACCTACTCCTCCTCCCCCCGTTAGAAGGTGAGTAGGACTTTTGCTGAGGGTCTATAAGGCAGAAGTTGGGAGCTATAAGACCAGACTGGCAGGAGAAGCCCGCAAAAGGATACAGCTTATGCTGGCCTCCTCTGGGCTG
>NW_005219920.1:0-215 GCF_000412655.1 Myotis brandtii
TTCCTTTAAGGGGCAGGCTGACAAAACTGGTCATTTCTGTGCCCATCTGCTCCCATGCAAAAGATGCTGACACATCACGTTGAGGATAGGGAGTGGGGAGGAAGACGCTCTAGTGTGTATGATTGGTCATTAAACTCTGCCCCTAGGCCTCTTCTGAGGAAGCTGTGATTTAGAACTACATCCAGATAGATTTTGAAAGACCTTAAACCTTGATC
>NW_005219921.1:0-215 GCF_000412655.1 Myotis brandtii
TTAAATTCTTATTAGGAATTCATTAGCTGTGTACTCTATTTAGCACTCTTGTTTTTCTAGTTTGTAAAAGAAAAATAGCTATCTTGAAGGATGGCTGCAAAGATTAAGAGGTGTGTGAAGATTCTAAATCAGAGGTCCTCAATGAGTTGTAACCAGCATCACCATTCCTCCTCAGCCTAGAGTCCCTGCTTTCACCCATTAATTCCACTCTTCCA
>NW_005219922.1:0-215 GCF_000412655.1 Myotis brandtii
CTGGGGGTCAGAGGACTGTGTCAGGAGGGACGCGCTGGCTCTGCGGGTCCGTCTGATCATCCCCAACCGAGCCAAGCAGTCAGCAACTGCACCCCCACCGCCTTCCTGCAGCTCTAGCAACACAGGGTAACGGCCGTCTCCCCGAAATGAGAGGGAAAGTCCCGGTCAGAGCACTGACGGCGGCATGACAGCAGACTTCCCCTCTGACAGCAGCT
>NW_005219923.1:0-215 GCF_000412655.1 Myotis brandtii
CCGGGGGATCTGCTCTGGAAAGAAAGGTCAGGGTCACAGGCTTGAGAAGCACAGTGGGATCAGAGACACATCCAGGGGCTGGGAGGGAATCGGAGCAGAGGGCTCGCAGGGGAAGGAAAATTATGTGCGGTCACTCCAGGGGGCCCCGGGGGAAGAAGGCAGGATACAGAAGAATTCCGCATTCGGAAAGGACTTTCCGAACCTCATTAAAGTCA
>NW_005219924.1:0-215 GCF_000412655.1 Myotis brandtii
CCAGGTCGCTGTTCCAAAGCAGGGCCCAGCTGGCAAGAATCAAGTTTTCTCTCAGCGTTCGGAGAAAGGGGGACGAGCCCCTCCTTGTACCTCTGACGAGAAGCCGTGTGGTGCAATGGTTAAAGGCATGAACGCTGAGCTGCGGTGCTTGGATAGCTGTGCAAACTTGGTCAAGGTCCTCAGCCATTCTGCGATGCTACCTCACTATCTGCATC
>NW_005219925.1:0-215 GCF_000412655.1 Myotis brandtii
GGGAGATTGATTGTTGAGATGAAACTTTTGTAAAGGAATTTTTGTTATCAGGAGGTGTCATAAAACCTCAACTATCTTATTATAGCAAATGAGTATGTGTATGTGTATATATAAAATGCACATATATATTCTATATGTAACCTCTTATCATAAAGCAATAAGTGGTAACAAAAATCAGTTATACACAATGTAGGTTAATAGGAATCAATATTTTT
>NW_005219926.1:0-215 GCF_000412655.1 Myotis brandtii
TCTAGATTTTGTTGTTGCTTATTGGCTGTGGCTCCTTGTTCATTTTACCTAATTTTATTCTGTAAGAGGGAAGGCTGAGAGCTAAAGTTGAAGATAAAATTAGGAGAAATTATGAAGAATACATTACATATGCCATCCTAATATTTGTCTAAATTTTATTGTGTATATATTGAGTAGTCATTAAACTTTTTTTCTACTTTTAAGATTTGCTTTTA
>NW_005219927.1:0-215 GCF_000412655.1 Myotis brandtii
TATGTCTGGCCAATTGGGATGGTGGCTGGCAAAAAAAAATTGACGTAACTAAATTAGCCATGTTAGTAAGATCATTCCTATAAGAAGGACTTAAGTTTTTCCCGTGTAACAGATGTGATGCAGAAAACAGAGTATGTGCCAATAACACCCAGCAGGCTGGCCCTCTGGCCCTACTCCCCTGGAAGTCTCCACAAAAGGTATTGCCCTGCCCTGGT
>NW_005219928.1:0-215 GCF_000412655.1 Myotis brandtii
GGATGACCACTTGATGGTACGGTGAAGGTGGGCGTGGAGAGAGGGCTGGACGAATGGCCTTCCGGTCGCCTTCCAGCCCTGAAGCCCAGCCTGTGCCTGGTCGCTTCACCTGCACTAGGGGCCATGGTGTTCCTTCTGACCATCTCTCTCTTATCTGAGGGCTGGGGTCTTGTGGGTGGGGGTCTTGGTTTGTGGGGTCTTGGCTTTATCTCTAG
>NW_005219929.1:0-215 GCF_000412655.1 Myotis brandtii
AGATAATGTGCTCTGCAACCTGACACCATGGGCAAAGTGAGGTGAGCTCTGGGGGGAAGAAAAGGCAGGTAGGCCATGGCTTTATTTCTCTGTCTGAAATGCCCACTGCTGTCAACCATGGCCATACCTCCATGCTGCATCTTTTCCAGGTTTCTAGGCTCAGCTGTAGCGCACACTACTCACTCCTGCAGGAATTCCCACTGAATCTCTTTGTT
>NW_005219930.1:0-215 GCF_000412655.1 Myotis brandtii
TATTTATTTTTAGGTTTTTATTTATTTACTTATTTTAGGTTTTATTTTATATCACTGATTCTCAACACGTCCCTCCAGGAGCATCAGCAACTTCTGAGGACTTGTGGAAATGCCTAGTCTCAAGGCTACTGCAACAGGAATTCTGGGAGTGGGGCTCAGCAGGGAGTGTTTGTGAACAACTGTTGTAAAAATTTCAGAATGATGGAGAATAACAC
>NW_005219931.1:0-215 GCF_000412655.1 Myotis brandtii
TTATTTCTTATCAAAACATAGTGATCAATATATCAATGTAGCTTTTTATGTCCTCAGTTTTAAATATTCTATTATATAGCTTGGACTGTTACCTTGGTTAATAACTGATAAACACTCATCAGGCCCTATTAGTTAAGCCATCTCTCAAAGAAAAAATATTGAAAAGTTTATTAGAGGAATTTTTCAACATTATCTGATGCTTAATTAAAACAAGA
>NW_005219932.1:0-215 GCF_000412655.1 Myotis brandtii
GGCAGTTGACTGTGGTCACGTCTGCTGAGGGAGACGGTTGTTTGTAACCTTGTAGAGCTGTGTGACTCTTATGTGCATCAACAATTGGGATCAAGATTTTTAAAAATCCATTAAACTACATCATGTAGAAAACCATGCCTGTGGTCAGTGTATCTGAGCACTAAGTATCGAACACCCTGCAGGAATCAGGGTGCCAGGGAGCAGAACTTCTCCCC
>NW_005219933.1:0-215 GCF_000412655.1 Myotis brandtii
TATGCAAATTCGAAACACTGATATTCCTTTGCATTTTGCCTGGAAAGTATCTATTTGATCCCATGTTAAGCATAAATGACACACATGCAGGTCCTGAGGCTCACACCTTTCACTCCCACGGAGCCGGGAGCTGCATACTGAGGCTGATACCAACCATGAGCTCCTCCCTCCACCTCCCTCACTGGCTACCAGGACCCTGGCCGGGTAGCTCAGTT
>NW_005219934.1:0-215 GCF_000412655.1 Myotis brandtii
AACATCATATGGAGAAATTCTTATACACTAATTGAAAAGAGACTGATACTTAAACATGATGTAAAATTTATTGACATGTAAAATTGGTATGCGTTATCTTATGTAAAAACTAGGGGCCTCGTACACGAATTCGTGCTCCTTGTAAGGAACTGTGGGCCACGAGGCTGCGGTGGGTGCAGGGGCGGGTCTCAGCCCATCCTCCGCGTCCCCGCCCG
>NW_005219935.1:0-215 GCF_000412655.1 Myotis brandtii
CTCCCAGACTGTGAGAGGGCGCAGGCCAGCCTGAGGGAACCCCTTGAGTGTACGGATTTTGTGCACCAGGCCTTTAGTTGATAGATAAAATACTAGAAATTTAGTGATTTTTTTGTAAATATTATGAAGTATATAATTTATAATCTATCCAGTGTAACTCATTTGGTTTCCCCTTATGATCCCATTAGCAATAACTGATATTAAAATGTTATATG
>NW_005219936.1:0-215 GCF_000412655.1 Myotis brandtii
GTCATTTGTTGATTTGTTGATGGTAGCCATTTTGACATGTGTAAGGTGATACCTCATTGTGGTTTTAATTTCCATCGCTCTGATGATTAATGACCTTGAGTATTTTTTTCATATATCTCTTGTCCTTCTGTATGTTCACTTTAGAGAAGTGTCAATTTAGGTCCTTTGCCGATTTTTTAATTGAATTGCTTGTCTTCCTTTTGTTAAGTTGTATG
>NW_005219937.1:0-215 GCF_000412655.1 Myotis brandtii
CCTCACCCCATTTGTCTAGCAGAGACAGAGAAATAATAGGACAAAAATGCAAAATGTGTCCTCTCCTGTCTGTCCCACCTGGGTCTTGCATTACAGTCAGATTTAGAGGATGTGACATTGTGCCTCAGAAACAAATAGGAAGCTTTCCTGTGTTTGCAGGAAGCTATTCCTTCCCCCTTTGCCTTTTACAATTCTTTTTTCTTTAAGATCTTTGA
>NW_005219938.1:0-215 GCF_000412655.1 Myotis brandtii
AAAGTACCTATGTTTAGCAGAAATAACACCTATGTAATTGTTAATAAAAATACACTCACAAAATAAAATAGTATCACATTAATATTATTTTTAAAAGTTTCCTTTTAGAAACTAAATTATGTTGTCCAATAAGTAAATAAGTTATATGAACATATTTTGCTTATATTTATTTTATAATATAAAATAACAACTTTTTTCATTTATCCTAATATTTT
>NW_005219939.1:0-215 GCF_000412655.1 Myotis brandtii
ATCAGGAATCATGGCAGAGTAATGGCAAAGCCTGGGTGTGCCAGTGCCTCCAGCCATCCCTCTCCCACACCCCGACAATGCCGGAGGGGTGTCCCGGGTGCACTGGTTATATGAGATGTCAAAGCAAAACGGGATGGGAAATAGAAGTTTCTTTTCAGGTCTCGGTTTCAATCAAGAATCAGAACAAGCACAGCTGCTAATTCCACCCAAGACCG
>NW_005219940.1:0-215 GCF_000412655.1 Myotis brandtii
ATAACAGAGAACTGAAGTGCATACATATGTCACAAAAGATCTCTCTCTTTACTGTACTAGTATATGAAGCTCCTAGAAGCTTAAGAAATACAAGAAATTCACTCTTATCAACTCTTTTGAAATCGCCCCCGTTAAATCCAAATTGCCCCACTGTGAACGGTGGGAACCACTGACCCAGACTGATGAGGAAGAGGTAGGGGAATCAGAGGAAGAGG
>NW_005219941.1:0-215 GCF_000412655.1 Myotis brandtii
TGTTTTCTCTCCTTTCACTTCATATGATATCGTCCGTGTCACTAAAAGGGCTGGAAAACAGCACCTCTGTCTCTGACATCTCATGAGAGCACAGATGCTTCTCTCCCGTTCTGCTACGGTAAACCACACTGTGGTGAACATCTCCGCTCAAGCCTGTTATCCGTGTCTGCTGGTTTCCTTCAGAAATATTCCCACCAAGGCCATCACCTGCGACA
>NW_005219942.1:0-215 GCF_000412655.1 Myotis brandtii
GAGGTCGACCACCTCGAGGTGCGGGAGGCGGCAGAGCTGGGGGGGCAGGGCCCTCAGCCGGTTCCTGGAGAGGCCGAGTGTCTTCAGGGCCGACAGCTGCCCGAAGGCTGAGGGCAACTCCCTCAGGAGGTTGCTGCTGAGGCTCAGGGTCTCGAGATGCCTCAGGTTGCACAACTGGCCGGGGAGGACGGTCAGTCGGTTGTTAGGACGGTCAG
>NW_005219943.1:0-215 GCF_000412655.1 Myotis brandtii
CAGTCCTGTCCCTGCCTCTACTGAGGGTCCCTAACCCAGTGTACCCCCTCCACTGCTGGCCCCCAGATTCCTTTCTATGATGAACAACTTTCATACAAAATACAACTAAATAACTAGTAATACTGTTTTTGTTATAAAAACATACACTATCATATTTATATTATTCATATCAAAATGTTACTTTAATAAATGAAACATAAGCTAAAATACAATAA
>NW_005219944.1:0-215 GCF_000412655.1 Myotis brandtii
TGAAGCAGCAAGAGATTTTTCAACCTACTAATGACCCTATAGGAAGTTTACTCTGTGGGATTATCATATTCTCTGACTTCCCACCCAACCAATAGGGGAAAAGAGGAGGTACAGATTACTATTTCTTACTCTGAAAAACAAAAACAAAAACCCAAAACCTACAGACTTGAGATACGTTAATAGCTAAAGGCCATAGCTTTGAATTCTTTTCTCAG
>NW_005219945.1:0-215 GCF_000412655.1 Myotis brandtii
GCCAGGCACACTGCACGCCACAGCCGGGGGGTGGGGGGCGGGTAACAGGACTCCCATCACAGGTAGTAAGTGTGGCCTCACAGGGAATGGCGCCGGGTACTGATGCCCCATGTGGCGGAGCAGACGCCTTTCCTTCTTACTCCAGCATAAATGTAAAGACAGAGGGGACGCGAGGCCAGCCTATGTGCCTTTAACACCACGGTCAGCCCAGCCAG
>NW_005219946.1:0-215 GCF_000412655.1 Myotis brandtii
ATCTTCCCCCAATTCCATTCCATTTAACAGTAAAACACTCTTGTTTCAACACTAAATTTTGAAATTAAAAAAAAGAGAGAAACTGCTAATGTTCCCATCTAATGTTCCTAGTTCTCTGCCTTACCTCCCAATCTTAGCCCAGGTAATACGAAAACCTGGCTGGGTGTGAATCCTGGCTCTGCCGCTTGGTAGCTGTGGCCTTGGATAGTTAGTTG
>NW_005219947.1:0-215 GCF_000412655.1 Myotis brandtii
GCCCACCATGCTGTTCTGATTCTGGTTTGCCAGGAATAAAAAGAAGAAAGAACATTCAAAGGGAAAGAAAGAGAAGTTCTAGATGGATGGAGAGAAGGATACTTTGGGGAAGGGAGGAGAAGGAGAAGAGTTTGTCTGGAGCCAGATGCTGAAGGTCTTAAATGACAGGAGTAGGGGCATGGCTTTGGTCCTGTAAGCCTGGTCACGGTGGGCAG
>NW_005219948.1:0-215 GCF_000412655.1 Myotis brandtii
TTAGTAGACACACGATGCATAGCAGCCATCGTCACATAAAGGCCACAGCTCCTTCAGAGCACACACTGAGCCTCATGCATTATTCTTTCTGTTCAGCACAATGCCTGTCATATATGAGGTGTAATAAATCTTCATTGAATGAATGGATAACCAAAAAAGCTTGTTCAATGCTCTCGCCTTCTGCATTAATTGCCATCAGATGGAGCTTTTTCCTC
>NW_005219949.1:0-215 GCF_000412655.1 Myotis brandtii
TCCTCGGTGTAAGTGGCCCTCACGGGGCGGGTGCTCCTATTGGGGGGGCAGGTGGAGCCTGTCCGCAGAGCACAGCTGAGCCACGGCATGTCCAGGGTCATGTGCAGTCCTTGTCAGAGCCCGTGAGGGGGGCAGATGCTGGACCCCAAAGAAACAAAGTCAGGGATGTTAGGTGACGTGCTCCGTGTCACCTAGTGCGTGGCCCGAGCCAAGAC
>NW_005219950.1:0-215 GCF_000412655.1 Myotis brandtii
GCACCGGTTTTCCTCCAACACCAAGGACCGAGACCTTTGCTCCCGCTGGAGCCGCCTCCACGCCTCTCGCTGCTCCCACCGGAGCCGCCTTCAGTCTTCGCTAATCTGCTTCACGCCTCCGTATGAAAAGTAACCGCCATATAGGTTGGTGGCTAATTTGCATATCACACTGATTAGGGAATGGGAGGCGGAGCGAAGGTACGGCCAATTATCCT
>NW_005219951.1:0-215 GCF_000412655.1 Myotis brandtii
ACTCAGTAAGGTTCAGCCAGTGAGATGGTTTAAAAAGAAAGATGCATTACCCAGCTGATGGGGCTAAGTAGTTGAGCACTGACCTGTGAATCAGGAGGTCACAGTTCAAATCCCAGTCAGTGCACATGCCTGGGTTGTGTGCTCAATCCCCTGTGAGGGCATGCAGAAGGCAGCCAGACAATGATTCTCTTTCATCATTGATGTTTCTACCTCTC
>NW_005219952.1:0-215 GCF_000412655.1 Myotis brandtii
CCCTTGGCCATAGTTGCTTGGGGTTCTGAAATTTGTTCAAGGTTTATGGGACGGGGTGAGAAAAAGCAGGACTTTTTCAGTATTGCTTACATTAAGGCAATAGGTTCTGGTGACTAGGAAGGTGAGGAATAACTGCCCACAGTGGTGGATTTTTGAACCTGCCCTGCATGGACTGGAATTGCAATGATAAACACACAGGACTGTCAGCAGAGAAC
>NW_005219953.1:0-215 GCF_000412655.1 Myotis brandtii
CCTGCCTTCATTTCCTCCTTTAAGTCCCAAATTGAGAGTATAAAATTGCATTGGGGTCTCTGTCACTCATTCCCATCTTTGTCACGGCAATATGTGTCTCTTGATAGAGGAAGTTTAGCCATTTGCCCTGAACTTGTGGTGTCCGGATTGATAGCCGGGAGAGACTAGATCAGTAGTAAGTGATATTATTTGAAACCATCAACATTGCTTTTGGC
>NW_005219954.1:0-215 GCF_000412655.1 Myotis brandtii
TTGACCCCCTGTAAACCACAACAAATAAAATAATACAGTTTATTCTTTCCATCAACCATGTATCCCAAGTGGGATGCTTTCCTCAGAATTTCCACTAGTTTCTAAATTTAGGGGCACCGCTTTGCCCAGGGGTAGCCACAGAACCCCTTTAGCCCAGGGTTCTCAAAATGTGATCCCGAACTAGGAGCATCAGTGTCGCCTGGAAACTTGTCAGA
>NW_005219955.1:0-215 GCF_000412655.1 Myotis brandtii
TTTTGCTCTGATGAAAATGGGAATCCCAAACCATTATAAATTGAAAAATAAATTTTAAAAAAATCAAACTGAGTATCATGGTGGCAAAAGACATCCCTTATTTTTGTCCCTCCCTTCAACAACAAAAATGCAGCATCCATCAACAAATAGAAGTATTTCCCATGCACCAAAGGGTCGCCGGTTCGATTCCCGGTCAGGGCACTTGCCCGGGTTGT
>NW_005219956.1:0-215 GCF_000412655.1 Myotis brandtii
TTAGAATAATTAATCAATTTAGTTGAACACAAATTTAAATTGTTATAATCTTTTTCTTCAGATGTGCACAATTGGGTTTAACTTTTCTCTCTTTTACAGATTTTCTTTTTTATGTACTTGTTTATTTGTTTAATTTTTAAATGTATTTTTATTGATTTTAAAGAGAGAGGAAAGGATAGTGAGAGAGAAACATTGATCAGTTGCCTCCTGCATGC
>NW_005219957.1:0-215 GCF_000412655.1 Myotis brandtii
GTGGTTCTGAATGATGGTTGTTCTGTACTTCAGTTGTAATTGTGATGTGGTTGTGGGAGGCCACGAGTACCAGTGTTTTCCTACGCCACCACCTTCATTCTCCTCATTTATTTTTTTATTCCCATTTCCCATCCCCACTCCTCCGGCAACCATTAACTTGTTCTCAATATCTGTAGTTCTGTTTCTATTTTGTTTTGTTTATTCATTTATTTTTT
>NW_005219958.1:0-215 GCF_000412655.1 Myotis brandtii
AATTAAACTCGTAAGTCAAGGCCCCACTGTACTTTGTAATGACCTCACCTCCACTTACGTTGTAGAGTGGAAATATAATTTGCAATTTCTGCTCTCTAAACTGAGCTGAAGGTAATGAGGAAAGATTGTGGGTCTAGAATAGAACCAATAGGAATCTATACTAATAATAGAGGACTATGCAAATTGTGCAGGACACCATCACATAATGACCAATC
>NW_005219959.1:0-215 GCF_000412655.1 Myotis brandtii
GCAGCCCCAATGGACGGAGACAACTGGTATTTTCAGAATTTATTTAACCATCTTCTATCGATAAGGAGATTGCCATGGTGAGGAATTAGACACCCTACTCCAAGTTTGGCATAACCCTCCACTGCACGGCTCCCTTCTAACCGCAAGCAGCGACGTATCTTCATATGTTCTCTCCCCAAACTGAGCATCTCTCCCTTCTAGCTCTGCGTTTCATT
>NW_005219960.1:0-215 GCF_000412655.1 Myotis brandtii
TTAATGACACCCCTACTTGCAACCTATTCCTCCCCACCTCTCCCATGCTGCCAACTTCTAACAGCAATAGTGACTCAGTGCTTGTCTGTTTAGTTCAGTGTACAAATGGAATGTTGTGGAGATAGCCCCTCCTCATGCTGCTGGGTTCCCCTCCCCTTTTCCACCCGGTCTTGGCCATTCATGGAAGCAGGATCAGTAAGGGACCCTTAATTAAA
>NW_005219961.1:0-215 GCF_000412655.1 Myotis brandtii
CAATATGGAAAAAGCCCTTCTATACCCCCATATTAAAGTAGACCACACCCTCCAACTACCTCATAGTATCTCAGCTAAACTCCTAGCACTAGATGTTTACATTTGCAAGAATTAGTATTACATGCAAGGATTAGTATTACATGCTCCCCTTTGGAAACGGTCATGTATTTCTCCTCACAGATATTTTAAAATATATTTTTATTGATTTCAGAGAG
>NW_005219962.1:0-215 GCF_000412655.1 Myotis brandtii
CGTCCCGCCCGGTGCCAACCAGGACTGCGCGCCCCCTGCTGGTTGGCTGTGTGGATAGCAAGGGGGCGTCCGTCCCCTTGGAGCTCATAGCCTGGGTGTCAGACAGCGTCCACGTAACTCGGGTACCAGGTGTCATCCAGGGGACCGGGTCACACCCCTGGGGCGTGGCGGGGGGCAGCTCAGCTGGGGGCTGGCGCAGGAAGAGCTCACTCACC
>NW_005219963.1:0-215 GCF_000412655.1 Myotis brandtii
ACAGGAAGGGAGATGGGCTGGATGGAGCGGAAGGAGATTTCGGTGTGACATCCCTCGGGCAGGGGTATTGGGGATGGCACGGCGGGCCTGGTATTTGGGGATTGTGAAGCTGCACCGGGGCTGTCCCGGCTCAGCACACCCCGATTCCCGAAAAGCCTGGTCCCGGTGGCCGGCACATGGCAGGTTGTCTCAGGGACCTGGCCCAGGATCTGGGG
>NW_005219964.1:0-215 GCF_000412655.1 Myotis brandtii
TGCTCACAGCTGGCTTCTCGTGAGAGCAAGACTCTTGCTAGAGGCAGCCAGGCTCAGAGGAAAAAAACATTCCCCGAACAGTTGGTGGCCCCTGGGTTTCCATTCCTGATCTCCCTGCCTTCTCTCCCTCCTCCTTCCCTCTCTCCCAGAGGAAACCGTTGTCCTGAGGTCGGGGCGTGAATTCCTCTGCATGTGTGTTTACACTTTGACCATGT
>NW_005219965.1:0-215 GCF_000412655.1 Myotis brandtii
GCGGCGGCGGCTGCACCAGCGACATGGCGGAGACGGTGGCCGATACCCGGCGGCTGATCACCAAGCCGCAGAACCTGAATGACGCCTACGGGCCGCCCAGCAACTTCCTTGAGATCGATGTGAGCAACCCGCAGACGGTGGGGGTCGGCCGAGGCCGCTTCACCACCTATGAGATCAGGGTCAAGGTGAGGCCGTCCACCCCTGCGCACGGTGGG
>NW_005219966.1:0-215 GCF_000412655.1 Myotis brandtii
AAGTTTAAAAACTTTTTTGGAATTATTTTAATCATGTAAGCTTGGAAAATTTTGTCATAAAAAAATGGTTTAATGGTTTTATCATCCAGGTTTTATCGTAATTATATAACATATTATGCAACATATTGTTGCTGTACATTTATTGCTGTGTAATAATAACAATAATATTTATATTGATAATTATTATGTTTTCTAGGTAGTTATAGGGAATATAA
>NW_005219967.1:0-215 GCF_000412655.1 Myotis brandtii
CAGTTCAAAAGAGCACCTTCAGTGGGAATTCTCTCTGCCTTGTTCTTTATTTCCTATGCTCTTCCTAGTCTCAAAAACGAATGTCTTGAAATTGTATGCGTTGACCTGTTCTGAAAATAGGCCTTGGAACTTCTTTATATGAAATTCTTTTCTGCACCACATCTATAGGTCATAGAATAGAGCCCAGTTGTGAATTCTTATGCCTCTATTTGAAG
>NW_005219968.1:0-215 GCF_000412655.1 Myotis brandtii
GACCGCGCGGCCTGCGACCCTGACTCACAGAGCGCGCCCAGCCAGGTCCTCAAAAGGCCACGGTGGTCCCGCCGCTTGGACTCCTCAGCCACTTCCCAGCAGCCGCTTTCTCCAACACCGGCTCCCTAGTTACGGTTGCCACCCAAGCCCTATCCCCATGGTAACCGCCGCCGCGGCCGGCGACGTGCCGTAAAGCGAAAGGGCGGTACGGTGGC
>NW_005219969.1:0-215 GCF_000412655.1 Myotis brandtii
TGAGCCGTAGCTTTGTCACTAGCTGTGTGCACCTTGGATAGGTTGCTCTGCACCTCAGATTCATCTATAAATAAGTGTAGTAGTATTTACCTTATTGGATTAAATTATGTTATGCATGTAAAGCTCCTAATACAAAGCCTGACATACGGTAAGTGATCAATAACTGCTTGCCATTATCATTATTACAAGACTTGTACTTATTCAGGTAGGAACAA
>NW_005219970.1:0-215 GCF_000412655.1 Myotis brandtii
AAAAAATCAATAAAATATATTTTTTTAAAAATGAAGAAAAAAAGGGGGCTAAAAGTTGCCAGAGGAGAGGCTGGAGATGGGGGCGGCCCGCTCCAAGGGGCGTGGCCGGGTGGTGCTAGTCTCGGAAGGCGGGGCCTGATGTGGGCGTGGTCGCAAAGAGGGGCGTGGTCTTTCGGGTCTGGACGTGGGCGGGGCCTCCGAGGGGCGGGGCCTCA
>NW_005219971.1:0-215 GCF_000412655.1 Myotis brandtii
TAACCCCTCTGCCTGCCTGATCGCCCCTAACCCCTCTCCTCAGCCCCCGCCATGGCAGCTTCGTCCGGAAGGACGTCTGGAAGGTCGTTTGGCTGTCCGGTCCAATTAGAATATTACGCTTTTATTACTACAGATGAGCCTCCTGGAAATAATTAACCCAAGACCCGTGTCCCTCACGTCCCCGCCGACGCAGGAGGCCGCCTGCAGCCCTGTCC
>NW_005219972.1:0-215 GCF_000412655.1 Myotis brandtii
TTTCCATCCACCCATCTATCCATTCATCCATCCATCCTATCTATCTATCTATCCATCCATCCATCCATCTTCCCATACGCTTTCTAACCCTTCTTCAACTCCTTCTTCATCTAACCTTTCCACCCTTCCATCCAATCCTCTCTCCATATTTTTTTTCATTCACCCTTCCAACCCTCCTTCCAGTATCCCTTCATCCTCTCCTTCTCTGTTTTAGT
>NW_005219973.1:0-215 GCF_000412655.1 Myotis brandtii
AAAAATCAATAAAATATATATATTTTTTAAAAAAATCCTGATTTCAAGGGCCGCGTCCTCCGGAAATTCTGTTTCTCGGTTCCTCACGTTGCGGCCCCGCCCACCCCCATCACAAAGACACAGAATTTCCCGAGGACGCGGCCCAGAAAATCAAGGATTTTTTAAAAAAAGATTCCCGGGTGATTCTAAGGTGCAGCCAAGGTTGAGAACCACTG
>NW_005219974.1:0-215 GCF_000412655.1 Myotis brandtii
GATAATTCTAAAAGAGAATATAAATTAAAAAGAGAGTATAATTTATTTCACAATTTGTCAGCTTGATTTATAACTTTCAAATATTTGGGTACATCACAAGTGGGCTGTTGCCCTTGGTCTTGCACATGTTAGGGGAGGCTGCACTGGGAATGAAGAGAGCACTGAGAAAAGGAGTCATGTGCTGGTGTGTGTTTCTTGGCATCTAGAAGGGTTCA
>NW_005219975.1:0-215 GCF_000412655.1 Myotis brandtii
TTTCCTGGCAGCATCTGGATCATTTGATGATAGTAGACAACCTGACCTTGATGGGCCCCAAGACCCCATCTTGAGAGAGCTGCCCTCCCTGGGCCTGTCAGAGCCCCGAGACCAGGTAGCCAAGGCCACGGTGAGGAGCCCACGGGCCGAGCCCGTGGACACTGAGCAGAGAAACTCCCCCCTGTCTCTGTCCCTAGTCCTCAAGGCACTTACTG
>NW_005219976.1:0-215 GCF_000412655.1 Myotis brandtii
GCCAGAAATATCACTTCCCTTTCACCTGGGAAATAAAAGCTTTCTTAGTAGCTTTCCCCACCCTACTAATAAGTCTTCCTGTAAATGTGTGGCAAACTGCATTTTTAAAAGATGATCACACCAATATATTTATCCCATCCCACATGTTCCTTTTACAATGTGATAGATACTCCAACTGAGAAGTCACATTCTCTTCCTTTGAATCTGGGAGGGTG
>NW_005219977.1:0-215 GCF_000412655.1 Myotis brandtii
TCAGACCTGCAAGCTCTCTCCCATAGATGGATGTTTGGGTTGTTTCCAGACGTTGCTATGACAAACAGCTCTGCAGTGAGTCACTGTGTACACACTTTTTTCTGTGTTTGTCAGCAGATCTCTGGGATAAACCCCTAGACATTGGATCAATGTGTCCAAGGGTAAAGGTGTTGGCAATTTTGCTAGATTTTTCCCATAGCGTCTCCCTACAGTTG
>NW_005219978.1:0-215 GCF_000412655.1 Myotis brandtii
ACATATTGTCAAAATTGTTTTATATATCTAGTTAAACCATGGTTTCAAATGTTGGTAAATATGTCTTTAATTGCAGATTTTCAGAAACAGGCTGTGCTTTTTTCTTAATAAAAGTGTATCTCAGTGAGAAGTTCCACATTGTGGATTTGGGCAACATGGGCTTTCAATCTTTCTTCAGTTCAAACAGTTTCTGGTTTACTGGTACGTGCAGGGCA
>NW_005219979.1:0-215 GCF_000412655.1 Myotis brandtii
AGGAAGTTCCAGGAAGATAGGGGCCCACATGTCTCTTACTTGCCAAGGTGTCCTGCTGGGCCTTTGTAACTATCTGCACATGAGTGAATTGTATTCATGGAAGAAATTCCAGCAAATACAAATCAGAAAAAAGAAAAATTACTGCTAACCTAATCACTGATTACTTACATTATGGATTTTTATCCTTTTAGTCCTTTCTTATAACTTACTAGAGG
>NW_005219980.1:0-215 GCF_000412655.1 Myotis brandtii
TTGCTCCTGAGAACAAGCGAGGAGCTCGGGGCTGCTCCGCCCTTCCAGCCACGTGGCCCCGTGAAGCAAGAGGACACCAACCTGGAATTCATCCCAAGGCCGGAGTCTCTTGGCGCCTGGGCTGCCAGGCAGCCAGTGCTGGGGAGGGCTTTGCTGTTCCCGGGCACTCCTCAAATGGAAGGGGTCTCCCCTCCTCAGAACTCCCATGGGCCTTT
>NW_005219981.1:0-215 GCF_000412655.1 Myotis brandtii
TTTGCCTTGCAAAAGTATTGAGGACATCCCAGGGAGAGAAAATGGCATGAGCATCGAGCAATTTATTGGGGGACCCAGGAACAGAGTTCCTATCAGGAATTAGATGTATACAAACTGTTAGAAAGGCAGAAGAGCAGAAGTCCTGTTTTGGTTTTGCGATGTTGCCTCCATATCCACGATCAATGGGCAATGCTGCTGTATCCTCAAGGTTAGAC
>NW_005219982.1:0-215 GCF_000412655.1 Myotis brandtii
ATATTTACCTTTTGGTTCTGGGCAAAATTTTGCAACATAAAATATTCATGTACAGTCACTGGTTTTCATTTCTTTGTTTTATTTTCCATTTTAGCCCCTTTTTCCATCCCCAGTACCATGCTACTTTAACATAAAAAAAGATATCTCTTTAGAAGAATTTAGAGTTTGAAAAAATATTTTCATGCAGATTAAATCTAATATGTAGCATTTGTATT
>NW_005219983.1:0-215 GCF_000412655.1 Myotis brandtii
TGGGTTTATATGCTCCAATTAAATGATCTAAATGAAAGTGACAGAACCACGATTTGAACTTAAGCAGTCCAGCTCCATCATCATCTAACCCTCATGAGCCCTAATAGCTAGAAAGATCAGCCTGAAGTCCTAGGCAGTGCCCCTGCACCCCCCTCTAGGGCCCAGCTACTCCATTTCTAGAATGATGTGCACCCTCTAACTGAAGTTCTGGAAGC
>NW_005219984.1:0-215 GCF_000412655.1 Myotis brandtii
TCTCTCTTCCTCTTTCTCTAAAATTAATAACAATATATACTTTTTTAAAAAATAATGAAAACTCCTAATGCTGCCCACTAGAAAATATGTGAATAGATAAGAAACCTAATATATTGGCAAAATGTTTTCAGCAGCCTATTTCAGATGCATCTTTCAAAACAGTCTTATCTTTTCAATCTGATCCATTTGCTTAGATGTGATGAATAAAGTTACTA
>NW_005219985.1:0-215 GCF_000412655.1 Myotis brandtii
CCCCCAAAATGAAGAAGTAACCCTTGGCTGAGGTTTAGTGTCTAATGGTCTCCCCTTCTTTATGCTGTAGTTTATGCAGGTGTTTTATATCCCTTTTAAGAAATAAAATAAATAGTCCACAGGAGTATGACTTTCTCTGCTCTCCCCTTAATAAATGTTTCTCCTCTCAGGTCACCCCGCGGCACAGGTCAGGAGCCCCTCTGCGCCGCCCTCGG
>NW_005219986.1:0-215 GCF_000412655.1 Myotis brandtii
AATAACATAACAACATACTCCCCTTGCTCGCTGATAACCTTCTTGGGCCTTGGGGTAAGAGGAGAGATGTCACCGTAGTCCAGTCACATCTCTCCCAAGAAAGTAGCCCAGATTCCTCTAAAGATTCAGGAGAAATGGCCTTCTCCCTGCCCAGCCCTTTCCTTTGGTCCCGTGCCTCTCTGTGTCAAGTACCTGGGAGCTGTTCAGAAGAGAGG
>NW_005219987.1:0-215 GCF_000412655.1 Myotis brandtii
CACATAAAATATTAACAGTAAAAAAACAAAACAAAACGTTTTTTTCTGGGTCATAGGACTATGTTTGGTTTCTGAAAATCTGGCTTTCACTCTTCTGCGTTTTCCAAACTTTCTGCGTTGTGAATTGTGTTCATCATAAAAAGAATGTGTACAACTTAGGAAGTGGAGGAAACTCAGTGATCCCCTGTGACAGAGCTGGAGGCCAGAGGCCAGCG
>NW_005219988.1:0-215 GCF_000412655.1 Myotis brandtii
AAGCTCTAGACTCTCTCAGCAATGTGCACGGTGGCCAAGGACAGCATGCTTTCCCACACAAAACCCCCGACACCAGACCTGCCTCTGCGGGGAGTAGACACTGTCCCTTGCCCACGTGGGGTCCCCGATGCTACGGACCCACAGGCAGAGACCAACTGGCTCTCTGGCCAGGATGACAGGCCGCGATTCCTGGGGACACTGATACACAGTAGAGT
>NW_005219989.1:0-215 GCF_000412655.1 Myotis brandtii
CACGGCACCAGGCAGACAAACCGCCTGGATATCTTGCTTCAGTGGCCTGGGGCAGGTCTCCACGGCTCCCAGCTGGTGCTAACACTGACCATCCGGACCCACCGTGAGAAGCCGGGTCTGAGGAAGACAACGCCCATCCGGCTAACACCGAGCAACCTTCTGGGGAAGGAGAAGCAGCGGTTAAACACAGCTAAATGTTTCCCGTGAACCTGGCT
>NW_005219990.1:0-215 GCF_000412655.1 Myotis brandtii
AGGGGCAGCCTCCTCCGCTGGGGGACGGGAAGCCCGCCGACTTTGAGGAGCAGGAGGATGGAGAGGACCTTTTCACCAGCACCGTCACCACCCTCGAGGTGAGGCCGCGTCCCCGGCGGTGCTGCGCCCCGTCGCTCATCTCACCTTCAGGAGCCTTTTCCCTGCATGAACTTGTCCCTCCCCACCCTCCCCCCCACACACCCCCCTCCCGGGCT
>NW_005219991.1:0-215 GCF_000412655.1 Myotis brandtii
CCTCACTTCCCCGCCGACTCTGCCGAGAGCCCTCCCGCCCTGAAGACGCCCGGTCGCCTCTGCGGAGCGCAGCTTTCCCCGCCGTCAGCAGCTGCTGAATGCAACCTGTTTCGGCACCTTCACTGCTGTCTGCGCGCTCACCTGTGACCCGGTCCAGTCAGAAAGGACCCGAGGGCGTTTCGGGGCCGCCCTGCGTGCGGGCTGGAGAGCGCGAC
>NW_005219992.1:0-215 GCF_000412655.1 Myotis brandtii
GGCATTCTGCTGCCCGGAGTCTGAAGGACAAGGTCTCGGAGTGAAAGGAAGCCTCGTACCCGGAGCCGCCTGACTGTGCGGGCAGGCGCCCTTGTCCTTTTCTGTCTCGTTTTGTTGCGTCCAGTGGAACCAGTGTCCGTCCAGAGTGGCTTTGAAGGCCTGAGCTTGACTCCAGGCCGCCTCCTCCACCCACTTCACAGACGAGGAGCCCGAGG
>NW_005219993.1:0-215 GCF_000412655.1 Myotis brandtii
GGAGCCACCTGGTGGCTGCTTTTATATCATTTCTTTCTTGAAGAGCATCTAGAGAGGGGAAGCAGCCATGGTGCCAAGACTGACTTCTAGGAGGCTGGCGGCACTGTCGGGATTGTGCCAGCAGCACTGGTCTATTGGTGTCTGGTCTATTCTCCAGAGATTGGACTTGCAGGACTAGTGAGGGAGTGAGTGGCTGCTGCCGGGCTGGTGGGCCA
>NW_005219994.1:0-215 GCF_000412655.1 Myotis brandtii
AAGATGCTCAGCATCATTAGTCACTGAGGAAATGAAAACCAAAACCACAATGAGATACTACTGCACACTCATTAGGATGCTATAATAAAAAAAAGACAGATATTAGCAAGTGTTGGTTAAGATGTGGAGAAATGAAAACTCTAACATATTGCTGGTACAAATGTAAAATTGTGCAGCAACTTTGGAAAATAGTCTGGCAGTTCCTCAAAAAGTTA
>NW_005219995.1:0-215 GCF_000412655.1 Myotis brandtii
GGCGTGGTCGCTGTCTCTCAGAGAAGCAGAGTCCCACGGAGACCCAGCTTTCATTCTCTTGTCCGTCTTCTCTAAGCCTTTCAGCCGCCCCAACTCAGGTTCACCCTTGGCTGTGCTGGCGTGGCACAGCTCTGGACAATGGGGGGAGGAGAGACATTTGTCATCCTAGGTAAAAGCTGAACTATGAGGAATAAAAGCACAAAATTCAAGCAACC
>NW_005219996.1:0-215 GCF_000412655.1 Myotis brandtii
CTGGATGGTCCTTTCCACCGGGCACCCCGCCCCCTCCCGCCCTCCTCCCCTGCTCTCAGTAGCTTCGCAAAGCGCACGGTATTTAAGAAACACAACTTTGTAGGAAGGAAGGTATGTTTGACAAGCACAACTGGCTGCATTTTCTGTCTATGGAAGGGAAGAAATAGTCAGTCGTCTGTCTTCTCAAGCAATTAATTGTGTTTTGTTGTTTTGTT
>NW_005219997.1:0-215 GCF_000412655.1 Myotis brandtii
GTAAAAAATCAATAAAATATCTTTAAAAAAAAAGAAAGAAAATATTGTGGCCAGAAAATATTCCATTTCAAATCCACTCTTATTCCTTATTTTCACACCCTAACTACAGCTGAACAGCTCTTCTCCTTCCCTCCCTCCCACCACTCCATATTCATCTAACTTTCAAATTTATCAGACTTCTTCTAACTCCCAAATTTATAGATTTTCTAACTTCA
>NW_005219998.1:0-215 GCF_000412655.1 Myotis brandtii
TTGTTGTTAAGTTGCAGGAGTTCCATATATATTCTGAATAGTAGCCCCTTATCAGATGTATGATTTGCAAATATTTTCTCTCATTCTGTGAGTTGACTTTTCACTTTGTTGGTAGTTTCCTTTGATGCACAGAAGCTTTTAATTTTGACATAGTCGATTTATCTCCTTGTTGCCTGTATTTTTGGTATCATCCTATATAATAAAAGGGTAATATG
>NW_005219999.1:0-215 GCF_000412655.1 Myotis brandtii
ACTTCTCTGAGCCTCAGCGTCCTCATCTGTAAAATGGAGATGAGAACAGCCACCGGTAGTGCTGTGTGAAGACTGCAATGTGGAGAGCACTGTGGGGACACTCACTGTGTAAGTAGGTGAGTAAGCAGCACTTACTAAAGGGAGTAAGCAGGTACTTTCTAAACGGCACAGTTACCACCGCCATCACTATCTGTGGATCTTTGGGGGGAGGCAGG
>NW_005220000.1:0-215 GCF_000412655.1 Myotis brandtii
TAATACCTTAATCAATAAAGAAAATAATAAAAAAAAAAGGTCAGAGATTCTTTTCCAGTAGACTATATTGTTGAAAATGATAGTAAGTTTTACAGGTATTAGAACTCATCAATATGTGGGATAAAAACTATAGATATCTATACTTTGGAAGATAGAAAAATTTATTTATGTAAATAATACTTATATTTTAATTTATATTTATAGATTTATATAAA
>NW_005220001.1:0-215 GCF_000412655.1 Myotis brandtii
AGAATAAATAAATATCTCAAAATCTAAGTTCATGCAATTATTTCAATACAGTGGGTGGATATGAGATGATTCTTCTTATAAATAATATTTATGAATCTATTTATTGAGGATCTTTTCACTTTTATAAGTTCCAATGGTCACCTAAGTAAAGTTTTTCAGTGGATATCTTGAAAGTTAAGATCAATTGCATTATTTCTTTCTACATCCTTTTATAA
>NW_005220002.1:0-215 GCF_000412655.1 Myotis brandtii
CCAGCCCGAAGGCTGTCTGGACCTGGCTGCCGTACACCACCAGGCCGATCTGTGTCACGTCGGGGTCCACGTCGAACTGGAGGGCGCAGCTCCTCACGAAGCTCTGCATCTGGGCGAAATTCTCGGGCCCCACAGAGGCGGAGGCGTCCAGCAGGAAGACCAGGTCCAGCGACTGTGCCCGGCAGCCTGCGGAGGAAGCAGCGTGGGCTCCGGGG
>NW_005220003.1:0-215 GCF_000412655.1 Myotis brandtii
AAAAGGAAAAATAAGAATAACCCATGCCACACGTCCTATAGTCATCACCAGTGCAGTCAACAGTCAGGTGCGCCAGCCACCTGGGGTCCCATGGGATTGGCTGCAGCTGTCACTTCATCACCATTAACCTACGTGACACCTTGATTAATTATGATGCCAATGCATAGCACGGACGGCGAGCATTTGTTAGCGGGTGGCTGGCTAAGGCAGGCCCG
>NW_005220004.1:0-215 GCF_000412655.1 Myotis brandtii
TGAGTCAGATCCTAGGAGGTAATCTTGCCTCCTCCTTTATTGAGATGGTGGATGTCAGCCTTTAACACTTTCTTCTGTCCACCCCACCGGTCAATTGGGCACTTAAAGGCTGAAATACGAACACCCCGTCATTAATCTCTTTGCCGATTCTCTGCATCTTCTCTCTTATCTGAGAGGAACAGAACAGCCCCCCCCCCCCCCCCCCCCCCCCCCCC
>NW_005220005.1:0-215 GCF_000412655.1 Myotis brandtii
ATGCACTGCGGCAGCCAACCAGCCTGATTTGGGCCCCTATCGGCTGCCCACCCTGGGCTGCCCGGCTCCTGATCAGCCCCCAACACCCTGATCTGGGGCAGGGCTGGCTGGCCAACCACCTGTGGTCCCTACCCCCTGCCAGCCCGGCCTGATGAGCCCCCATCGGGGCGGGCTGGCCGAACCCCACCCATGCACAAATTCGTGCACCAGGCCTC
>NW_005220006.1:0-215 GCF_000412655.1 Myotis brandtii
ACATTTCAAACCATGTAAGGGATCAAATCATTGTCATCTGATTTGAGTTAGTGATTCATTATGAAAAAAACGGTTTGGTAGGCTCCACATTTACTAGTGGGCCTGTCGCATGTGGGGCATTTAAATTTTAGGAAAAGCCTTTATATTCCAACGGTTGTATGTGCTGCTTTTCTATGAACCAATGTTAACTTCGGTGTCCTACAATGTGCTTATAT
>NW_005220007.1:0-215 GCF_000412655.1 Myotis brandtii
GTGAAGGGTTGAGGGGGGCCCACCTCCCCCGGCACCATTTTCTACTGGAGGCGGAGAAGTTAAAAGAGGAAGGGAGAGAACTGATAACCCTGAACTTCATTTGTGGACTAGACCCGGGGCTGGGTGGCCTCTGTTCTCTGGGGTAGCTTGTGGGGGCGGGGATTAAGGACCACTCTGGCTACTTCTGTGTAGGGCCCCCCACCCTTGGGTTCTGA
>NW_005220008.1:0-215 GCF_000412655.1 Myotis brandtii
TGCCTCCCTCTCACCCTGTCATGGAATCATCACAGCTACCCCCCACCTGGAGTGCCTACTGTGTGCTCAGTGCCCCCATGCCTCATTGCACCAAATTCTCACAACAGCTCTGACAGGTGAGTACTGTTACCCTGTTGTACATATGGGGAAACTGAGGCTCAGATAGGTCAGGTGTCTTTCTCAGTAGATGATAAGCTAGGGACTTCAATCCAACC
>NW_005220009.1:0-215 GCF_000412655.1 Myotis brandtii
ATGAGCGGGAGGCCAAGGGGGCCCCCGGAGGGTGGGCAAGGGGCCAGCGACAACCCAGGGCCCTGTGGCGGCTTGAAAAAAGGTCAGCCCCCTTCCCCAGCCTCGTCCTCAACCAGGAGAGACCCGAGGAGAGAGAAGCAAGACCCCCTCCGGGCACAGACCTCCCATTGATGCTGCCCCCCCAAATGTTAAACAAATGAGTTCCTCCCATTTCC
>NW_005220010.1:0-215 GCF_000412655.1 Myotis brandtii
CAGCAGACTCCGGGACCGCACCTGGGGACCCTCCGGCACGCCGTCTCGGACAGGAAACGAGGCCCCTGAGAGCTGGGTTTCGAGCTGAATGGACGCTGGCCGTCGTGGCGGGGCTGTCAGCTCTCAACCTGGGACTGAGGGCGTCTCCGTGGCAGCACCTGCCCCTCTCCTGTCCTGGAGGCGAGCCGGGGTGGCTCCAGAGCACCTGCGGAGAG
>NW_005220011.1:0-215 GCF_000412655.1 Myotis brandtii
TTTTTTTTTTTTGCAGATCAAGATTCTCACCATTACAAAAACATAAGTGCTCATTTACATACAAGCACAAGTATTAACAGCGAAGAGAGATGCTCTCAGCCATTTTGTAAATCCAAGCTCTGGTGAAACAAGCAGGCAATTAAAACACCAGACTCTCTGGCCATTGTTTGTCTGAAGATTCATCTCCATGGACCACATGGAGCTATTTTCGTGAG
>NW_005220012.1:0-215 GCF_000412655.1 Myotis brandtii
CGGCTCCAAGCCCCATAACTGGACAGCCGTAGGGAGGTGGGCGGGGATGTCCATGAGCCCTGGCTGACGGGCTGTAGGTAAAATGTAGCCTGGATCAGGCCGAGGACTTAGAATGAGGGCAAGACTGCGTGGCGAGCGGGGCCCTGTCTGCGCCCCACCCCAGGCCCCTCCAGCAGCAGAGCTGAGACAGGTGGGCACATCCTGTCTGATCCCTA
>NW_005220013.1:0-215 GCF_000412655.1 Myotis brandtii
AGCAATCTAGTCCTGGAGGCACCTGCTCTTTACAACCTCCAGCCCCTATTGCCTGTAATCTGGTCCCGGGGTGCCCGGAGGTGCTCACCCTCCTGCGACCCGCCAGCCCACATGGCATAACCTGTAATGATTATCCAGTGCCTCCTTTCCCATGCTTGTAACTCCTACTTCCCCACATGATCTTTGCCCTTCTACCCAATATAAGCAGCTGGCTT
>NW_005220014.1:0-215 GCF_000412655.1 Myotis brandtii
GGGTCCCGCATGGCAAACATGTGCACATGCTTGCACACGCCCCAGCCAGTGGGCCGAGGGAGGGCGATGCTGGGATGATGGGGTGTTCTTGTACCCCAGGACCCGCGTGAAGCATCAGCACTCCCCCTCCGCTCTCACACGTTTGTCCCAATTCCTCGTAACAACTGGGAAGGCCCACGGCTCCTAAACGAGTCAGCTGCATGGCGGCCATGGCG
>NW_005220015.1:0-215 GCF_000412655.1 Myotis brandtii
TCTAAAAGCAGTGGTTGGGGAGAACTTTACAAGTCAACCTATTTTGCCATTTAAATAAGAACGAATCAGAAGCAGCTTATATCTCAGACCAACAGTGAATTTCCGTTACTAAAATTAACTTTCTAAAACAAAGACATGAAGAAACTAAGTGGAATATACACATTTTAGGATGTCATGAATGGTACTTCACAACTTGGACAAATTTACTTTTGTAC
>NW_005220016.1:0-215 GCF_000412655.1 Myotis brandtii
TTTTAAAGGTTCTACCTCCTTCCTGACCCAAGGAAAGAGAGATGAAGGAATGTCGACACACGTGAAAGCCAGCAACCTACAGCCACAATGTCGGTTACAGCTGATTCCCCATCACTCCCTGAGCGAGCCCATTTCTGCAGCAGTGTCCGCACACCCAGGTGCCTCGGTGGAACGCCACCTGACCCCTCACCTCACCCAGTGCAGCTCAGCATCGC
>NW_005220017.1:0-215 GCF_000412655.1 Myotis brandtii
GATGTACTGTACAAGGACATTTGGTATTCCACATTAATGTAGCTTTGAATTTTTCATATTCTGCATTCATATTTACTCAAAATACATAATCTGACAAAAAATTGATCATGTTAAATCTGCTAAGATTAACCAAAAACAGAAACCTTTTTCAGGTTTTAGACTGTCTCTATATGGACAACAGATTGTGAAAGCTGTCAGTAAAGTTTGACAACTGC
>NW_005220018.1:0-215 GCF_000412655.1 Myotis brandtii
CTATTCAAAAACATAAGCTTAACTTTTATAACTAATACCAGACCCCAAATAAAGATAATAATTTCCCACGATGTTTATATAAAATGAATCCAATAAAATTTTGGATTCTACATTATGGAAAAACACATCAAAAAGTCAGAAGATACTCCCTATATATATAAAAAAAACTTTCAAGTTCTCATAATTCTGCAAATGTCATTTTTTCCATAAAGAAT
>NW_005220019.1:0-215 GCF_000412655.1 Myotis brandtii
CTATCCACTGAGCCAAACCGGTTCGGCAAAAAATATAAAATAAATTTTGCTGAAAGATTGCCATGCAGCACAGTGTTGAAGTCATACACTTTCCTATCCTTATTTAATATTTATTTAATATTTATTTTTTAAAGTGCTGTATCAAAAAAGCAAGTTGGTATCAGGAACTTTTTTTTTTGTTTTTATTCATTCTTACCCAAGGACATGCTTAGAGA
>NW_005220020.1:0-215 GCF_000412655.1 Myotis brandtii
ATGAGACCTTCAAGGGACTTAGTAAGACTTTCAAGGAATTTAGTGAGAATGCCAAATACATGAAAAAGGATCAGTCATAAATTAAGCATACACTAGCTGAAGTAAAAAATAATTTACAGGGATTCAACAATAGAGTAAAGGATTCCAAGAATCAAACCAACAACTTGAAATATGGAGAAGAAAAAAAACAACACACACACAAAAACAAAAACAAA
>NW_005220021.1:0-215 GCF_000412655.1 Myotis brandtii
CTTCCTTTTTCTGTCTCTGTATTTCATTTCTGGCCTTTGATCTCATCCCATTTGCCATTTAAAAATTACTTTTAAGTGCTGTTATATGTATCCCCCTTCCTGCATATCCCTACCTTCCCCCCATTAAGTAACCTTTCTAGGAACATGACATTCTAAAAGTGAACAACAAATTAGTATTTCCAGTGTTGCCTTTTCATATGAAGAATGAATTTCAT
>NW_005220022.1:0-215 GCF_000412655.1 Myotis brandtii
TGTTATTTTGAGTTACCAACTATTGTAGGATGTGGTTCAGTTTGTATTTATACTAGTTTCCCCTCCCCAGAAGTAGACAGTCAAAGATGAATCTGATAAAGTTATTTCTTAATCCTAAACAAACAGTATGTTTGAAAATGAGAATAGCACCTGTTATGTCCAGATTTCAAGATCCCCCAAGACAGACCACCAGGGAGCCGAGTCCGATGCAAAAG
>NW_005220023.1:0-215 GCF_000412655.1 Myotis brandtii
AAAAGTAAGGTTAGAGTGATGTTGCTGTGTGTGTATGTTTTTTTTTTCTTCCATATATTAGTAAGGTTCTTTTGTCAAATTGATCAGTATAGCCTGTAGCTGGGTAATTAAAAAAATATGTTACCATGACTAGACGTTTTCATTTCAGGGCATTTATTTGACATGACATCTTTTTGGTTATTACTGACCAAAATACTTGATTACTGCCTCTTTTC
>NW_005220024.1:0-215 GCF_000412655.1 Myotis brandtii
TTGGCACGCACTCACAAAAAGGTTGCCCACCCCTGGATTAGAAGGTACAAACAGAATTTGGCATCCAAAGGGTAGAGTGAATTAGGCAAATGGTTGCATTTGAGGCTCAGAAAGAGGAAATGGGGGTCTAAACAGTTGATCAAAGCCCAGAAATGGAGAATCTAGGAATGTCACTCTCCGAAGTCCAGCAGGGCAGTCTGGGAGAGATAATAAGC
>NW_005220025.1:0-215 GCF_000412655.1 Myotis brandtii
GTGTAAATACTCTCATTTCAGGCAACAAACATGATGCCACTGAACATGGAGTTAGGAAGATTTGCTAACACTCACTCTGCAAGCCAGTACAAGCAGGCCTCAGTATCCCAGTAGACCCAAGTGAGTAAGCTATAAATGTGATTCCAATTTGAGGCCAATGTGGAGAAGTGCTGTTTTGAACTTACACCATCTCTATTATGTAAACATACACATTT
>NW_005220026.1:0-215 GCF_000412655.1 Myotis brandtii
CTTCAGCTACTCCCTTTCAGTGAGTCAGACAGGACTGTTTAGATCACACTTGCTATTTCTTGAACCGACCAAGCACATCCTTGCCTCAGAGCATTTGTCTTCACCGCTCCCTCTGCCCGGAGTGCTTTCCCCCCAGATACCTGCACAGTCACTCCCTTAGGGTGCTCCCACGTCACCACAGGAGTGAAGCCTTCCCTGATGGCTCTGTATGAAAT
>NW_005220027.1:0-215 GCF_000412655.1 Myotis brandtii
TTAGGCTTTTATTATATAGGATAAAGATTATCTTTCAAGAACAAAGATGGAAAAGAGACATTTTAATTAAGTACACATAGAAAATTTACTATCAACAGATTTTCACTATAGGATTTTTCAAATGTAGTTTAAATTTTTTTTAATGTAGGGTGGCTCAATTTGTTGGAGCATCATCCTGTACACCAATAGGTTGCAGGTTCAATTACAGGTCAGGG
>NW_005220028.1:0-215 GCF_000412655.1 Myotis brandtii
GACAGTAACCTACAAAGGAAAACCACCAATCAAAAGACATAGAGTAGCAGAATAGATTTTTAAAAAAAATAACAACAACAACAACAAAAACAGGACCCAACTGCACGCTGCCTTCAGGAGACCCTTCTCAGCTACAAAAGCAAACAGAAGCTCAATGTCAATGGGTGAAAGATAATGCTCCAAGCAAATGGCATCCAGAGTAAAGAAGATGCAGT
>NW_005220029.1:0-215 GCF_000412655.1 Myotis brandtii
TTAGTTTTATTCATTTCAAATGGGCCGGATCCAGGCCTGTGGGCCGTAGTTTGCCCATGGCTGGCCTAGCGTAAGGCTTTTGAAGACCCCCAGCCCTTTGCATATCACTAACTCCTTGAAGGCCCCCAGCCTTTGTATTCCTGCAAAGACTTTGCAAATGCCCAGCCCTCATTACCTATAAACTGCCCATTTGGCCCACCCTTCTGCCTACTTCC
>NW_005220030.1:0-215 GCF_000412655.1 Myotis brandtii
CCCCTCCCACTGCGGCCCTGGTCCCCTGTCTGCCTTCAGCCCTGCTCCTGCCGCTGCCACTCCCACGCACTAATGGTGCCAGCCCCACTTTCACCTGCTGACAGTCGGGGCCAGCGCCAGGCGCCAGCAACAGGTGCAGGGCCAGCACTGGCAGCAGGTGCGAGCACCAGGCAGGACTATGGCGCACGGGAGCAAAGAATTTTCAGTAACCACCA
>NW_005220031.1:0-215 GCF_000412655.1 Myotis brandtii
CTGTGCAACACGGTTGTTAAAAAGTTAAAGGATGATATGTATGTGTGTAAGTACCTACATATTTATGTTATAAACATGGAAAGAAATCGAAATACAAATGAAGCCCTACATCTCCATTTGACTTTATAGCCAAAGACGTCGCAGTACAAGGTTCTCCCATCATCGGCTTCTCCTTTAGGCTTCTCTGCATCATCCCCACCAAGAAACATGAAATT
>NW_005220032.1:0-215 GCF_000412655.1 Myotis brandtii
TAATGCACTTTTCAGTCAGAATTTTCTTTTTCATAGTGACACTAAGAAAAATCGAGCAGGAGGTCCTCCAATTAAAACTTGCCCCAACAATCAGTGCTTCTGCATACCTGATCCCCCTGAACCCCTAAAACCCAGCCCTGAACCCTGGATCATAATGTTGGGGCTTCCCATTCTCAGCGGTACCATTCATAAGAAAATGGCCAATTTTTCTCCAC
>NW_005220033.1:0-215 GCF_000412655.1 Myotis brandtii
AGCCCCGGACACAAGTCCAGGAGCCATGTCCTGAGGGTGATCTGCTTCCTGAAATCCCCCCACAAGTCCAGGAGCCATGTCCTGAGATCTGCTTCCTGAAATCCCCTCACAAGTCCCAGGAGCCATGCCCTGAGGGAGATCTACTTCCTGAAATCCCCCCACAAGTCCAGGAGCCATACCCGTCCCTGCGGTGGCCCTGCTGCCTCCCTGCAGGC
>NW_005220034.1:0-215 GCF_000412655.1 Myotis brandtii
GGAGGGAGGTGCAGGGTCAGGCAGGGAGTGCGTTTTGAGGGCCCGGGTGAACGCGTGTCACACGGACTCCCGGGAAGCAGAGGTGTCAGCTGGAGGATGGCCAGGACGGACTGGCATTTATCTAACCCTCACGAGCGAGGCTCCTGTGGGAACAGGCTCTGGGCCTGGTCTGGCTTTGTTAAGGGCGACGCCAACACTGAGTCCCGGTCCATGAC
>NW_005220035.1:0-215 GCF_000412655.1 Myotis brandtii
GTCTAAAATGCACTGAAGGCTCTGGTCATGAGCTAAATATAACCACCCCTGGGACAGCACTTTGCAGTGCTAAAGAGCAGCAAAATGGAACAGGGAAGAACACGCGTGGAGCCCATTAGAATCAGGCTTTGCACTTGGTCTCGTGGCCTCTGTTCTCTCATCTTCAACATATAATAGGTAACAACATAGAGGGACAACTGGCAGTGTAGGGCTGC
>NW_005220036.1:0-215 GCF_000412655.1 Myotis brandtii
CTGATTTTCTATATACCTTCTGGTAATTTTCTTAATAGGTTTATAGTGTCAGTTCATGCATATCCAAATGCTCTGACAGACAAAATAATCCGTCTCTTTATTTCCCTGGAGAACTCCCTCCTGTAAGTCTGTACCCTCCTGCTCCAATACAGACTAGTGACTCTTGAAGCCTGACCCACACTTTCCTTAAAGGAACCTCCCTGTGCCAAAACTTG
>NW_005220037.1:0-215 GCF_000412655.1 Myotis brandtii
CCAAGGATGTTACTAAGGCAAAATTCTTTGAAAGGACGGATCAGGAGCTAGCAAGGCTGTCTCCACCCACTAAATTAAAAGGTGTGCGCTTCCTTTCTCTTTCTCTTCTCCCCGACACTCAATGGGTTCCTGATGTTCGTTCCTGTGGTGGGGAGCACACCCCTGCACCCACACATGGACTGCTAGACTTTAATTAGCTTGGATACTAAACTACT
>NW_005220038.1:0-215 GCF_000412655.1 Myotis brandtii
ATCAAGCTAAAAAGCTTCTGCACAGCAAAGGAAACCATCATCAAATTTAAAAGGTAACTTATTGAATATAGGTAAATATCTGTAAATAACATATCTCAAAGATATGTATATAATATACAAAATATATAAAGAACTTATCAAACAATTTTATTTAAAAACTAGAAGCCCGTTGCACGAGGAGATTTGTGCAATAGGCCTTCCTTCCCCTGGCTGCC
>NW_005220039.1:0-215 GCF_000412655.1 Myotis brandtii
ACTACTTAATGGCACTGGGGTTTCTTGATGAAAAGCTGTTGGAACTAGATAGAGATTGGCTGCACAACATCATAAAGGTACTAAAATGCCACTGAACTGTTCACTGTAAAATTGTTGCTTTTATGCTATGTGACTTTCACCACAATTTAACATACAAAACTAGCTTCTTCCCCATCATTAGTTCTCTTCAAAAATGCAAAGAAATAGAATCTAAT
>NW_005220040.1:0-215 GCF_000412655.1 Myotis brandtii
GTCCTGGTCACCTGGAGAAAGGTGCACCCAGATGCCAAGGGGGCTTGGGAAGGTGATCCCTAGAGTTTCAAGGCTACCATCCGAAACAAGAAATGGACTGTCTGTGCTGTGGCATCGGGAGTAAATAATGAGTTTCAAGCAAAAGGGACTCAGGCGAGACAGTGGAGGAGACTTCACGTGGAGCCAAGGCCTCGAGGAGAAAACTGTGGGGCCTG
>NW_005220041.1:0-215 GCF_000412655.1 Myotis brandtii
TAGTGTCAGGTAAATTTCTGCTGTTCCCCACTTTTCTTGCTGCTGCTGCTTTTTTAAAAGCCACAGCAGGCAGCTCAGGCATCCAGCCCCACCTTCGTTGACCTTGACCTGGCTCTTGGGAGCTGTTTGCCTAGCAAACAGTTCTAAATAACCAGGGCGGCTGTGGATTTCAGCTCCATTTCTCCTCCACTTTGCTCCTGGGAGTTTAGTTGTTT
>NW_005220042.1:0-215 GCF_000412655.1 Myotis brandtii
CTGACCCATGGTAGGATTCAGTAAACATTACCTGGAAAATAAAGTCATGGAGGTGAGCAACGCTGTGAATGAAGAATTACCATTCACCTGGGAGTCAGTTATTGGTGAAACAAATAGCGTGTGGCCGTAAGAGAGAGGGACGTGGAGACTTCCTCCACAGCACTGGCCGCTGGGGCAATTTGGAAGATGATAAAGAGAGGGAGTCCAGGAGAATT
>NW_005220043.1:0-215 GCF_000412655.1 Myotis brandtii
CTCAGGTTGTGACCAAGATTAAGGCTCAGATTATAACCAGGATTATGGACTCAGTCTCTGTGGCTAGGATTAGGATTCAGTCTATGGCCAAGATTAGGGCTCCATTTAAAACAGAGGTTCATAGCAAGTCTCTGGCTAGAGCCAGGCTAAACTCTGGTCAGGATCATGGTCCAGTTTGTGATATGTCAATGTGATTCATAAATGATTTAAATCTA
>NW_005220044.1:0-215 GCF_000412655.1 Myotis brandtii
GGGTGGCTTGTCCCTCTCCCAGGCCACAGGTACATCCACTGGTGCCCAGGACCACAGGGACCTTGGGGCACATGGATTGTCCCTCTCCTGGGCAACAGGCACAGGCACACCCTTTGGCCCCTGGGACCACAGGGCATGCGGCTTGTCCCTCTTCCAGGCCATGGGTGCAGGTGCAGCTGCTGGCACCCAGGACTGCAGGGTGGGCGGCTTGTCCC
>NW_005220045.1:0-215 GCF_000412655.1 Myotis brandtii
AATTAGACCAGATGTCCTTCCGGACGACCTTCTGGACAAAGCCATGGTGGGCAGGGGCTGAGGCAGAGGCAGCCGCTGCATCAGCTGGGGCCGAGACCCTTGCACAAATTTCGTGCATCAGGCCTCTAGCATTTTATAAAATGCCTTTGAGGGTGAACTAGAAAAATGATTTTCTATTGTGTAAAGTATTCTCTACTTGAATAAATGTACTATAT
>NW_005220046.1:0-215 GCF_000412655.1 Myotis brandtii
GGATGTCCAGAGGCCTGGAGGCGGCTCTGGGCCCTCCCGGACTCACGGCCGGAGGGGGTGGGGGACCCCTTTGCTGTGTGAACAGCGGGGGCTGCTCACCTGGTGTGTCATTTCCATCCGGGCCGTGCAGATCTCCCAGGCCTCGCCCTGGGTTGGAGGTGAGGGGGCAAGCGATGCTGGTCCTGAGGCCCTGGGCTCCCAGGCGGACCCTCCGG
>NW_005220047.1:0-215 GCF_000412655.1 Myotis brandtii
GATAGTTGCTTTTTAAATGGTATTTATTTTTGATCAAGTTGTTGTGATGCACGTTATTGTACATCATGTGTTTTGGGAACCATTTTGTCTGTCTCTGTTATTTTGAATTCTTTATTCTAGATGATATATCCTGCAGTAGTTGGCCTCTAGACAGGAGAGATTAAATAATGTGAAGCTCTGACAATTTTCTTCCTTTCTTCTTTCCTTCCTTTCCT
>NW_005220048.1:0-215 GCF_000412655.1 Myotis brandtii
GACACCTGTGGGAGGAAGGGGACAGAAGCCCAATTACCCCCGGAGCTCTGAGCAGGACAGCCCCTCCTTGGGAGGACAGGCTGGGCCACACGGTGACACTCTCCGGATCAGTCACTGGACACGGCTGCCTTCGGGAAGGTGCGACCGTTGGCGAGGAGCTGTCCTCACAAGGCAGCCCCCAGAGGCCGACAGTCCCCAGCAGCTGGCAGAGTGAG
>NW_005220049.1:0-215 GCF_000412655.1 Myotis brandtii
GAAGCAGCTCCCAGGAGCGGCCGGGCGCGCCTTACCTTTTGAGAGTGAGGGATGTGCACAGATTCCAGAACCTCCTCCGGCCTGAGGTCTGCACTCGCCAACCCCGCAAGAAAGTGCTCGCTTAGAGGAACCTGCCGGGCACCTCCTGCTGAAGAAGATGACGTTTCTGCACAGGCAACAGGGAGCGCGAGGCGTTCTGTGCGCTTCACTGTCAG
>NW_005220050.1:0-215 GCF_000412655.1 Myotis brandtii
TCACGGATCCAAGGCCCTGATCCCCTGGGCAGCGTCGGGCATTACGGGCCCCGCCTCACTAGGTCAGGGGTCCGGAGCCCGGGGCCCGCGGGCAGCGTCGTACGCTGCCAGCCCCACCTCGCTGGGTCAGGGGTCCAGGTCCCGGGTCCTGGGGGCAGCGTCGCGTGCTGCCGACTCCGCCTGCAGTATGAAAATTAGCCACCATCTTTGTTGGC
>NW_005220051.1:0-215 GCF_000412655.1 Myotis brandtii
CCCCTCTCCCTCCTCACCCTCCTGGTTCGGGAGCCTGAGACAGTTGGGTTCCTCTTCCGACTCAGACCAACTTGGTGACCAGGTCTGGTCACCTAACCTCTGGAGCTTCAGGCTTCCTGCCCCAATCGGTAGAATGCAAGGATAATAATAGGACCTATGTCATAGGGTTGGTGAGAGAATTAAATAACTATTCCATGGGCAGAGTAAGGACTCAA
>NW_005220052.1:0-215 GCF_000412655.1 Myotis brandtii
TCCTTGCCTTATTGTGTTTATAATACACAATGGGTATCTTTTCACAAATAGATCCATGAAATTTATGGAATCACAAAATAATCTTGATTTCATTGTGCTGACTATTCTGTTTTCTATCTCTTTTATATTGGACACTAGAGGACTGGTGTAGGAAAGTAGTTCATAGGGATCAGGTCCCCTCAACCCAGTCTGCACCCTCTCTAATCCGAGACCCC
>NW_005220053.1:0-215 GCF_000412655.1 Myotis brandtii
GCTCACGTCGCCCTGCTCCTCTCCAGCCTGGAGACGCCCCCTGACTGTGCGCCTGGGAGGAGCGAGCGGGCCGAGGCATCCCCATCCCTGAGCCCTCGGCCGGGCTGGTGACCTGCGAGGCCTGTGTCCCAAGAGCTCCGCCCATCATGTGGGACCTCGGCCCAAACCACCCCGTCCGTCCCTCTGTCCGTCTGAACCCGGGCAGCTGCCTGGCG
>NW_005220054.1:0-215 GCF_000412655.1 Myotis brandtii
GACCATTCTCAAACTCTGGCCAATTGGAAAGGAATGTTATGCTTGGGTTTTAAAGCATTGCTGCAATGTTTCTTCAACATCAATACCTTTGTCAACCGTTGTAGTTTACCATTCGCCTTTGGTGACTTGGCACCTTTTATAAGTATATTAGATAATATTATATATAGTTCTCTACTACATACTGGTTCTTGCAGATTGTCTTACTTCCTGATTAT
>NW_005220055.1:0-215 GCF_000412655.1 Myotis brandtii
GGTACTATGTATAGTAAATGAAAAGTAGTATCTTGTTTCACTAAATGCTTACCTTTCATCCATATCACATGGTATGGTGGGATGCTCTAGTAAACTATCTTAACTATCGAACCATTATAATTATTTTATTTATTTCTAAAACATTGCAGTAATGTAACTATGCATGGGCAAGCCCATAATTACAGTCTCAAAGATGGTATAGTATTCCTCAAAAC
>NW_005220056.1:0-215 GCF_000412655.1 Myotis brandtii
GGTACTATGTATAGTAAATGAAAAGTAGTATCTTGTTCCACTAAATGCTTACCTTTCATCAATATCACATGGTATAGTGGGATGCTCTAACAAACTATCTTAACTATCGTACCATTATAATTATTTTATTTACTTCTAAAACATTGCAGTAATGTAACTATGCATAGGCAAGCCCATCATTACAGTCTCAAAGATGGTATAGTATTCCTCAAAAC
>NW_005220057.1:0-215 GCF_000412655.1 Myotis brandtii
GATTCTGCTTCTACTAATGTTGCCATTTTCTGTCAGCCTTATGGGATTTGGTTGGGATTATGTTCATTGTAGATAGCAGTTGATAGGTAGGTATCAAATTTTGAAAGAGCCTATTCTCTTTTATTCTTGGATTTGATATATTTAAAAAGAGAAAGTAAGTGTTGTTAATGGCCTACTAATAATATAATTAATAGTCCCTCTGGTATAGTCTTTGT
>NW_005220058.1:0-215 GCF_000412655.1 Myotis brandtii
GAAAACTCCCTGCAAAATGCACCGTCCAGGGCAGACGCGGCTCAAGATCCTTCTGGCCTAAGGCGCCTCTGAGGATGCCAGCCTGAGGTGCGGAGAAGCCGTGGTGCAATACCTCTGGCGGACCCTCACTGCTCCCCAACTTCAGCGCAAACGGGACCGCTTTGCGCAGAAATTGTACTGAGGAGTCACCTGGCGGCGTCAGCTCACATTGCAGC
>NW_005220059.1:0-215 GCF_000412655.1 Myotis brandtii
GTATCAAGGATAACTAGAATTTAATGTGATTTATTGATGTAAGAAATACTGAAGGCAGAGAAGCTCATTTGGTGAAGAAGATCAGGGGTTAGATTTTGAAAATGTTGAGATGTAAGTTCATATACGTAATCCAAGTGTGCTGTCTGGTAGATATTTAAATATTTCTGTCTGAATTTAGGGGAAATATTCAGGGTAGAAACTAAAATAATGAAAAT
>NW_005220060.1:0-215 GCF_000412655.1 Myotis brandtii
TGCCCAGAGGTAACCTTGCAGGACTGAGTGCAAAGGGAAGGTCCGGGGGCTGAAACAACTTGCTTTTTTATGATTAAAAATGTGTCTGTAAGGTACTTCATATACTCACCGCAAGCACAGTGCTCCAGAGGAAAATGACAACTACAGAACTTTACGAGGAGGCAGGATTGATGGTGACTTCCCACAGAATTTCAAAGTCAGGCCACAGGTCACAA
>NW_005220061.1:0-215 GCF_000412655.1 Myotis brandtii
GCTCATTTAGTAACTTCTAAGAAAGAGCTCTACTTAACATGGCATTATTGTATCGCTGGTTCACTGAGAGGTTCCCGCCAGCATGTGCACACACGTGGAGGGTAGCACGCATGGTCATCATGTAGCACGTGCAGCATCAGCACTGCACCCACGGCCAGGTATGTTGGGGAGGTTACTTAATCACTGCACAATGCTCAGGCATCTGTCATGTTAAC
>NW_005220062.1:0-215 GCF_000412655.1 Myotis brandtii
GATTTCACTTATATGTGGAGTCTAAAGAACAAAATAAGCAAACAAACAAAATTAAAATACACTGAGACACAGAGATCAGACTGGTGGTTGCCAGAGTGGAGAGGGGTCAGGGGTGAGAGAGGTGAAGGGTTTAAGAAGTCTAAAATGGTACTTCCAAAATAGTCATGGGTGTGTACAGTACAGAATAGGAAATATAGTCAATAATAACATGTGTG
>NW_005220063.1:0-215 GCF_000412655.1 Myotis brandtii
TTAGGCTTTGTTGGCTACATGCATTTTCTGTCACATATTCTCCTTTGTTTTATTTTTGACCACTTATTAAAAGCACACACACAAAAAAATTCTTAGCTCAGGGCCCTATCAGCAGAGATCTTGGGCGAGATTTGGCTCTCTGGCCTCAGATTACAGACCTGGGCGGGGTCTAAAACACATAGCCACCCCCAGAGTGTCTGACTCAGAAGGTCTGG
>NW_005220064.1:0-215 GCF_000412655.1 Myotis brandtii
GAGAATGTTCCATGTACACTTGAGAAGAATGTATATTGTGGTGATTTAGGGTGCAATGTCTTATAAATATCAGTTAGATCCATCTGATCTAGTGTGACTTTTAAGGTCTCTGTTTCCTTGTTGATTTTTGTCTGTAAGATTTATCCAGTATTGTCAGTGGAGTGTTAATCCCCCACTAGGATTGTATTTCTGTCAATATCTCCCTTAAAGTCCAT
>NW_005220065.1:0-215 GCF_000412655.1 Myotis brandtii
TGTATCTTTAAATAGAGATTATGCATGCCTTCCACACCCAAGTGAGGCTGGAGTGAGGGTAAAGAGAGGGGGTCAGTGCCTTTCTATTTCTTTTCTGTGGAGAGAGATCGAATGGAGAGAATCGATCTTTAATAACCAGTGGTTCTTAACCTTTGAGAATGTGATGCAGGCCAACAACTCTCATTTTAGAAGAATGAAAATATTCCAAGTTTCAT
>NW_005220066.1:0-215 GCF_000412655.1 Myotis brandtii
ACACATTCAAGAAGAACAGCCATATATTTATAAATTCTGTGAAATTTTCAGCCATTTATTTCAAATTCACTAACTCTTCAACCAAATGCAATCTGCTATGTTTATTACCAAGTATGATGAATCATTTTATGTGACAATTTAGCTAGACTGTATAGTATCCAGTTATTTAATCACACTAATCTAGCTAATGTAGGTGTTGCTATGAAGGTGTTTGT
>NW_005220067.1:0-215 GCF_000412655.1 Myotis brandtii
TTGGATGTTTTCAAAGTAGCTGAGTCTATTGAAGCGATGGACCAGGTGACCTTTGGCTTCAAACTCTGGAACTTCTGCACGTGTTTGTGCGTGCACACGTGCTTTGAACATCTGTACCCCATTTTGCACAACACACTTTCACCTGTTGTATCTCATCTGATACTTGCAACAACTTTGTGGGCCGGGTACATTTATTAATCCTATGCCCCAGGCTC
>NW_005220068.1:0-215 GCF_000412655.1 Myotis brandtii
GTTGTCTGGGAGGGGAATGGACCGGGGCCTCTGCTCCCTCGGAGGCGCGGGCAGGGCTGGGAGGAGGGGCAGCAGGCAGGCGCCGGGACCTGATTAAGGGGCACAGGTCGGTGTGGACAGGGCCTGCAGGGCATCAAGGATGGGAGCTGCCAGGCGGTGTGTGCGGACAGGGGTCGTTCTGGCTAAACAGCACACGAGCCCAGGGACGCCAGGCC
>NW_005220069.1:0-215 GCF_000412655.1 Myotis brandtii
CCAGCCAGGCCCAGTCCGTGCCCTTGAAGGGGCCACCGTACATGAGGCATCGCTCCGCTTTCTCTGGCAGGAGTGGACTCGTCATGTTAGTGATGCTTCTCAGGGTGGTTCAGGCCTCCAGCTGCCCCCGGGCCTGGACTCCGCGTTCGTCTCCTTACTGAGCACCTGCTGTGTGTGAGGCTGGGAAGTCACAGAATTGGGTGAGGCCCTGGGTC
>NW_005220070.1:0-215 GCF_000412655.1 Myotis brandtii
TGAAAAATCAATAAAATATATTTTAAAAAAAAGAATTCTGTTCTAGGACATGGGTGCCAGGAGTGCCTCCATGCCCATCTGGGGAGTTGGGCATTATTCCATTTATCTGCTCAGCTAGTCTACTGAGAGAGAGTGAGTACGGTTATTTGTCTGTCTTGGCTGCTCATTAACGGGTCTTTGTGAAGTGAGAGCTACTTTGATTTATTCTGCATTTC
>NW_005220071.1:0-215 GCF_000412655.1 Myotis brandtii
TTTAAACAAAACCTTTCACAAAGACCAGTCTATAAGCCGATGGGAGAAAAACTCTCTCTCCATTTAGACCATGCGTGTACATTTACTCCTCACAGGGTCCCCTGGGCCATCTTTGGGGAGCCCTCCGGACCCGTGGCTCAGATGGCAAACCCCTGGCCTAGATGCCTCCACGGTCCACTCTGGAGCTGACGGGGGCCCCTAGCGAGAGCGCCGCT
>NW_005220072.1:0-215 GCF_000412655.1 Myotis brandtii
CCGGGACCCCTCGGGGGATGTCAGAGAGCCAGTTTCATTCCGATACCCACAGGCCAGGCCGAGGGACCTCTAGTTGTATTATAATTATCCATGTAACTGACTTCTCAACATTGAGCTCTCCTTCCTCCTCTCCTCCCCCACCGCCCATATATTGAACCAATATTTATTGAGCAGTAATGTGCCACACAATATTCTAAGCACAAAGAATACAGGGG
>NW_005220073.1:0-215 GCF_000412655.1 Myotis brandtii
CCACGCAGCCCTCCCGCGGCTCCCCGCGGCCGCCACTCGCTCCCAGGGAATACAGCCAATCCTTGCATAACAACATCCCTGAGTTCAGTTTTGTTCCAGGGTAGCGCTGATGTAGGAACTTAACTCTTACTAATGTCCATCAGCCTCCGGTAGTGATAATGGGCGTCATCATAAGTCATTTCACTTGGCCACAGAGCCCATCCACACTGTTCAGT
>NW_005220074.1:0-215 GCF_000412655.1 Myotis brandtii
GAAAGATATTCAGAATTCCCACTAAAGTCCCATGAGCCATGCTTATTGTATGTATGTAGGTCACATGTCCATATCTGCATGAATCACTGGGGCAAGTGGGCTGAACTCTTTTGCTTGGCTGAGTCTAGGTCACATGTCTCACCCCTAGAGTTAGAGCTGGAGTCAGTACCTCCACATCCACAGATCCCCAAGGAGAAACCTGGCACTATTGGCAA
>NW_005220075.1:0-215 GCF_000412655.1 Myotis brandtii
CAATTAGGTGCTCATGAAAATACATTTTATTAATTTTTACATTTTAAACTAGATTATTTGCCATAAAAAAAAACTGTTATTATACAAACAGAAAGCTGGTCTGCAAAAGTAAATATGGGTAATTCAAGGTGAATTCTTTTTGTTTTTGTCTTAGAATTACTCATTTAGTTTCTAAAAAGGAAAAGATTTACGTGTAGATTTTTTATTATATTCTA
>NW_005220076.1:0-215 GCF_000412655.1 Myotis brandtii
TGCCCTTCGAGGGAGTGGAGTGGAAGCAGGCAGTAAGCGAACCTCTCAACTTGCCTACAAACCCTCAGGGGCCACCATGACCTTCAGGGTAAAACTCAAACTTCTTAGCCTGGCAGAAAAGCCCCTCCTCAGCTAGTGCCCGCGTTTCTCAGCCTCCTTCCTCTGCAGTCTTCTTTCTTTTCCCCATCTGGCTCTCTCCTCTGGGTGTGGTCCAT
>NW_005220077.1:0-215 GCF_000412655.1 Myotis brandtii
TTGGGTGATTACAATTTTCAAAACCAACTGAGCTTTATACTTGAAATAAATGCACTTACTATATGTGAATCATATCTCAATAGAGATGACTAAAACTGTACAGTGAAGAACTATACAAAGATTAAGTGAAACACCATAAAGGAGCAAAACACAAGAAGAGAGCTTTCCATTTAAATTAGAAGGTTACTATGAGTTGACTTAAAATATACGTTTAT
>NW_005220078.1:0-215 GCF_000412655.1 Myotis brandtii
ACTTAACAAAAAGCAAACTACCAGTTCAAGTGGCCTTGGTAAGGCCAAAGAAATAACATATGTGGAAGTACTTGCAAAAGAAACATTAAAATATATTATTATTGTTGTTGTTGTTGCCCTTTTTTTTTGTTCCAAAAAGAATATGGAACAGCATACAGATTAGATATTAATAATAAAATATTATTTTTAATATGTCTGAGGAAATAACCATTTCT
>NW_005220079.1:0-215 GCF_000412655.1 Myotis brandtii
TCTAAAGAACTTCTTATAACATTTCTTTCAAGACACTTCTTCTGGCAAACAAACAAACAAACACCTTAATTTTTACTTATCTGAAAAAGTAATTACTTCACTTTCAAATAATTTCTTATAGGGTACATAATTTCAGTGTTTTTTTTCTCTCTCAGCGTTTCAAATATTTCATTCCATTTTTGTTTGTTTGCATGGTTTTCGAGTGTGTCTTATGT
>NW_005220080.1:0-215 GCF_000412655.1 Myotis brandtii
GTGTTGACATGCAGACTTCAGACTGTTGGCCGCACGGGGCGTCGGCAGCTCGCCCTTCCTCAGATGCCGGCTCCAACGGTGACAGGGGACTCTGTTCTGTAACTTGGCAGCTCCCTGACCCAGACTCAGAGCTGGGATGGCGCTGCTCACACATCCCCGGGGGCCATGCCGCTGGGATCGCAGGCTCAGGTGCTTGGAGGGGCCGTGGGGGTCTC
>NW_005220081.1:0-215 GCF_000412655.1 Myotis brandtii
GGAGAGACAGACACTCAGACACAGGGAGACACACACAGGGAGAGACAGAGAGGGAGCTCTTAGCATTTCAGCGGAGAAACTGAACCCAGCCTCCCGGGGCTCTGGACTCCCCGCGGCACCTTTGATGTCCCCACCCCTGGCCCCTGGGGGAGACAGACACATGCGAGGTCTGTCCCTGACCTCAGATGGCTTTGGTCTGGCTGAGGCCACGTACA
>NW_005220082.1:0-215 GCF_000412655.1 Myotis brandtii
TTGAAAGATGAGAACATATTGGCAGAAGAAAGGGAAGAGAGGAAAGAAGGAAAAGAGAAACAGGAAAATATTGGAAAGAAATAAAAAAAAGAAAGAGAGAAGAGGGAACAGATGGATGTTGGAAGGAGAGAAGAGGAGAAAGATAGGGAGAAGCAGGGAGAGGAGAAACAAAAGACAAGGAGTTGAGAAAGACAAACAAAAGAAAGGAAGAGGGA
>NW_005220083.1:0-215 GCF_000412655.1 Myotis brandtii
CAGCAGGGCTTCTGGGAGAACCATCTCCATGAAGCTCCGACTGACCTCTCCATCTGGAATGGCCTCCCCGCCCCTCTGAATCCCCTGGGAGTTTTTTGGCTTACCACCATGAGGTATCTCCTGCTTCTCCCTGCTCTTCCTTCTGCTACTTGCTTTTCTTTCGGGTGAGTTTATCTTAGGGGGTACATAAACTTAAAGGAGGGCCTTTCTAAAAG
>NW_005220084.1:0-215 GCF_000412655.1 Myotis brandtii
CCTTTGCTTTGAAGCCTATCACACGTGCACCAAGAATCCAAAGGAAAGAAATGGAAAACAGACAAAGAGCCAAAGGAAAGAATTTCGCCGGCCCGGGCCAGGCCAGATGGGTTGTGGCTCTGTGTGACTCTGTCCTGTCTCTCCATCCCTAAGGCCCCATGCAGGCTACCAGGACTGTGGGCAGACAAAGCACCGGCAACAACCCTTCCACCAAG
>NW_005220085.1:0-215 GCF_000412655.1 Myotis brandtii
ACTGAGCCAGCACTTGCCCCGTTTTCTTGATCTTTCAGTGCCTGAGCTTGTTAAGACAGTTGAAAATGTAAAAGCCAAAATACTCATCTTGGAATTTTTTGAAGGCAGTTAATCTAAAATGATTTTGTTCCTAAGGACTTTCATCCCTGGCCTTATTTCGGATGAGAGAGGATCTTCATCTGTACACTTACCCCCTTCCTTGTCTTCAAAAGCCT
>NW_005220086.1:0-215 GCF_000412655.1 Myotis brandtii
TCCTTGAGCGACTTCTCTATGCAGAGCTGAGGGCTGCAGGAATGGGCAAGGGGTCTCCTCCAGCCCCAGAGCCGAGTGTTCCTCCCCACACCTGACTCTTTTCCAGGGTCCCTTCCAGTCCCTGTCTCAGCAGCTCTCTCTGTTAGCCCGCTGGGAACACCAACACTTTTTTCTGAATTTCACACCCTTCTCACAGAAACCAGCACATATTCAGG
>NW_005220087.1:0-215 GCF_000412655.1 Myotis brandtii
CCCAACTTCCCCCTCCCTGCTGGCCTGGTCACTCCTACCTGCCCCTCCCCGCCAGTCCGGTTGTCCCAAACAGACCCCCTCTGCTGGCCTGGTCACCCCTAATTGTGCCCTTGGCCAGCCTGGTCACCCCCAACTGCCGCCCTCTGCCAGCCTGGTCACCCGCAATTTCCCCCTCTCGGCTGGCCTAGTTGCCCCTCACTGCCCCCCCTGCCAGC
>NW_005220088.1:0-215 GCF_000412655.1 Myotis brandtii
TCCCAGGCCTGGGAAGGTGAAGCCACTTATCACGGAGCCTTGACCCCGAGACCCAGGTCAGGCCAAGATCCTGAGACTGGGGGTGTCTCAGGCTTCGAGGAAAGGCAGGCCTTCCAGCCCTCGGGCTCTCCCGGCCCTTCCCTGCGCCCTCTCCCTGAAGAAGGTGCTGGGCCGGCCAGCCCCACGCGGGGCCGTGGCACCTGGAGGCAGGTGGT
>NW_005220089.1:0-215 GCF_000412655.1 Myotis brandtii
TTGTAAGGCAGTATGCAGTACAGAGAGTATTAAAAAAACATGTGTTTTGACAAGTAGTTAAATAAAGATGTGATTTTTGTGAAGTAGTAAAATAATGGCAACTTTTGGGGCTTTTAACAAAAATCTCTAAAAAGTAAGAAATATCTAAAAAATAAGAAATGCTCATTTTTGTGAGATCTCAGAAAGGGGAAAACAGCTTTGTTTATCAAAAATTC
>NW_005220090.1:0-215 GCF_000412655.1 Myotis brandtii
ACCACAAGATGGCCGGCAGGGAAGGGCAGTTGGGGGGGGATCAGGCCTGCAGGGGAGGGAAGTTTGGGGGAATCAGGCCTGCAAGGGAGGGCAGTTGGGGAGAACCAAGTCTGCAAAGGAGGGCAGTTGGGGAGAAGCAGGACTGCAGGGGAGGGCAGATGGGGGGGACCAGCCCTGCAAGAGAGGGCAGTTGGGGGGAACCAGGCCTGCAGGGG
>NW_005220091.1:0-215 GCF_000412655.1 Myotis brandtii
CTAAGATATATTTCATGCCACCAAGATTTGATGATTCTTTTTTATAGATTAATCTCAGCTTATTTTGACTGGTATAAATATTTATATATATAAAAGCCAAGCAACCAGAACTACCGGAACGACCAGAATGACCAGAACAACCATTGCTATGATGCACACTGCGCTGACCCAATGGGGACAAGGCCGGCCGGCCAACCACCTGTGTCCCCTCCCCC
>NW_005220092.1:0-215 GCF_000412655.1 Myotis brandtii
CTTGGCACATCCTCCGGGCCCCCGCCCAGCCCCTCCTGCCCTGGCCCCTGGTCCCCAATCGCTGACTTCACAAGGTGATTGGGGCCTGCACCAGCAGCAGGTGTGAATGAGGCCAGTGCCGGAAGTGGGTGCGAGCAGTGGCTCCAGCGCTGGCAGTGGGTGCAAGTGGTGGCTGCCAGCCTCAATCACCCCTCAGGAGCAAGGGGAGGTGGAGA
>NW_005220093.1:0-215 GCF_000412655.1 Myotis brandtii
TTGTCCCGCACTCTGCGCTCCACCCAACCCCGTGGCCGCTGTGCTGACCACACTCAGGCTGCGGCAGGCGGGAGGCACAGAGAAAGGTCAGGAGCAGCCGCCACACTGGCCCGCCCAGCCTGGACCCTGGCGCTGGGCTTGGTGAGCGGTGGCCAGGGCGACTGAGCCCCACCCGCACCGTGCCCATGGGAGGCAATCGCTGATGGCGGAGGGGG
>NW_005220094.1:0-215 GCF_000412655.1 Myotis brandtii
CATCAGTGTGTCAACCAGGTGAAAAGAGACAAGGTGGATGGCACCCAGAGTGTCCCCAGGACCCCCCCGCCCTGGGGTGTCTTCCTAACAGTTGGGCGAACTTTAAGGACAAGGATCAAAAGTGCCTTGGTTTCTGTGTGACCGGCCTGGCCCCACTATAAACTCGGGGCGGGGAAGCCTGGCGGGAAATGGACCTCGTGAGCTGTAACTCTGTC
>NW_005220095.1:0-215 GCF_000412655.1 Myotis brandtii
TGACTACACCGGGAGTGAGTACCAGGAGGTGAGGATCTCTGGGGGTTGTCTTGGAAAATGGCTACAAGGCAGGAGAGGCGTTCCAGGTGGGGAATGCTTTGGCACAGGGCCTGTGTCTTGGGGGGAAGGAGAGCAGCCTGGTTTATGAGAGTGAAATTGCATAAAAAGGGATGAGGGATAGAATGGCCAGACCGAGGGAACTCAAAGGCCAGGTG
>NW_005220096.1:0-215 GCF_000412655.1 Myotis brandtii
ATATTCTCACCATAATATGTAGCAAAAAGTCTTACAAATGCTACTTTTATTGGAGGAGAACATGGGTGGTCCTTCTCTGTTGCCAGTAGGAGAGACGTTCTTGGGGGAACCACTGGAATAAACCCAGGGGAGGATGAGATGTGGTAGGACGCTTCATCTGTGTGGAATTCCATCCCTGGGTTTGCAAAGTCCCAATTCCCTTAATCCCATCCTCA
>NW_005220097.1:0-215 GCF_000412655.1 Myotis brandtii
TGATCATCCTAGATTGGCTGCCTTCTGCCAGAAGAAAAAGTGACATGTGTTCTCATCTGCTAAGCAGAAGGAATAGGCCGTGGTCAGTGTTAGAACTGGTTAGAACTTTGGATGCCCAGGGAAGGGTCGCTGGTGCGATTCCTGGTCCAGAGCACATATCTGGGATGCAGGTTTCATCGCCAGCCCCGGTCTGGGCTCCTGTGGGAGCCAAAGAT
>NW_005220098.1:0-215 GCF_000412655.1 Myotis brandtii
GTATAAAGCACTGCATTTAAAGTGCAATGCACAAGTACATATTACCTCTTAGGACTTCATTTAATGTACAGTAATATTAGAACATTTAGATCCTTTAAATGTTAAAAATTATCAATCTTTTGATAATATACAAGAAATTACACACTAATTTGGAAATTCTACTTTTAATATACAATGAGATATTATATGCATCTTTTAGGGACTGATATTAACAG
>NW_005220099.1:0-215 GCF_000412655.1 Myotis brandtii
GCACATTGTTAGTCCCAGTTTTCAAATGTGGACGACAGGCTTAGAGAGGGTGGTTGGTTGACACAAGGCCCCATAGCCAGGAGGCAGCAGAGGGAGCGTGGAGCCCCCATCTGATACTATCTCCTTCCAATAGGACGGGGGCTGCCTTATGATGCACTAATTGTTTGCAACCCTCCCAACATTGAACTGTGGAAGCCCGAGGCCCAGTGTGGCTG
>NW_005220100.1:0-215 GCF_000412655.1 Myotis brandtii
CTCCAGAAACTTCTAAACACAAGGCTCCAGCTGGCTATATAGTTAACTAATTAAAATTGGCACTTGAAGAGAAACCTATTTACCTACTTGCTAACTCATAACTTGTATGAACAAATGATAAATAATGAACTTGGTCATTTTTCTGGGTCTGTGTTAGTCTTGGAAGCTTTTCTGTTCAATTTCATATAGATCAGCAGTTCTCAACCTGTGGGTCT
>NW_005220101.1:0-215 GCF_000412655.1 Myotis brandtii
ACGCTCTATCCACTGAGCCAAACAGGCCAGGGCTTGTTTTATATTTTTGCAGGTCTGGTTTAAAAGAAGACAGCTGGATTCGTATATCTGCTTCTGCTTTCAGTATGTTGTGATATTAGTTTGGTTGAAGCAAATGCAGAAAATCTTATCTTATGCAGATGCATAGTTGGAAAAGAGAGGAAGTATTTTAATTGCCTTTGCAGGTAATTGTGGAT
>NW_005220102.1:0-215 GCF_000412655.1 Myotis brandtii
GAAACTTATTTCTCACAGTTCTGGAGGATGCAAGTTCAAGATCAGGTGCCAGCATAATCTGATTGTGGTGAGGGGAGGGGTCCTCTTCCTGGTTGCAGAAGGCTGACTTCTCACTGTAACCTCCCAGGGCTGAAGGGGGCAGGAGATTTCATGAGGCCCCTGTTATAAGGCCACTAATCCCATCATCAGGGCTCCACTCTCCTGATGTTCTCACA
>NW_005220103.1:0-215 GCF_000412655.1 Myotis brandtii
TTCATAGATTTCAAATCTGGGACTAATTTTGAATGCATACTGGAAGAAAAGGTTGAAATATTTAGTTTCTTTCTCTCACCAGTATTTACTATAAGTACACATAAATCTGGGAAACATTCACCAAAACAGAGAAAATCTACATCATATCTACATCATCCTGATTACACAATAAAAATTTGCAACCAGAGTGGTAACTGGCTAATTGAATCAATGAT
>NW_005220104.1:0-215 GCF_000412655.1 Myotis brandtii
CCTGTCCTCTGTGTGGCTAGTTGCCATGGTTTCCTCTATGTGGTTACCCACTGGGGCTCCTGTCATGCTCACCCTGCTTACAGCCGGGTCTGTGAAACCCGGGCAACTGTTGACCTTGAGCACGGAGCAAGGGCAGCATTCAGCCTGGGTCCTGTCTGCCCACACTCACTGCTCTCCTCTCGCCCTTTGAACCCGCATTGGGCCTCGCATACTGG
>NW_005220105.1:0-215 GCF_000412655.1 Myotis brandtii
TGGACAATGGCCCCCAGGCCTCCACATATTCTGGCCCGTGTGCTCACTCCTGCTTTTCCTTTTGCCCAGCCCCCTCCAGCCGCGCTGGTCTCTCTCTGCAGTGGCTGTTCTCCACCTGAAGTGCTCTTTTTTTTTCCAAACTGCTACCTGGCTAACTCTGTTGCTGTCAAATCGTTGACTAAATGTTTCCCTTCCAATTAGATTCATTTAAAATT
>NW_005220106.1:0-215 GCF_000412655.1 Myotis brandtii
ACCCAGAGCCAATAAGGAGGAAATATGCAAATTGATGCGACAAAGATGGCGGTGCCAACTGGAGCCACGGAGCCAGCGGAGAGCAGGCAGGATGCCAAGCCTGGCCAGAGAGCGGGAGAGCAGGCCGTGGAGCCACCCAATCTCTCCCCGTACCCAGTCGGATTGAGTCTGTCATGCCGCAGGATGGAACACCCCAAGCTGCTGCCTGCAGGTGG
>NW_005220107.1:0-215 GCF_000412655.1 Myotis brandtii
TTAATTACCCTATTTGTCTATTATTAGATAGGATTTTTGCCAATAAATATGTATTAAGCCAACTTACCATGCAAGAAGTCACAGAGTAATATATTAAGAACATTAAAATTTGAAAACAAAAATAATCTGGTCTGAATTCTACCTCTTTCACTTATGAACTTTCAAACCCCCATCTCCAGCAAGGGTTGCCAGCCCTGTTAAAAGGTGTTATGTGC
>NW_005220108.1:0-215 GCF_000412655.1 Myotis brandtii
TATAATTACCATGCATATGTTATAGACCCAGAACTTATCACCCTACAAGTAGAAGTTTGTATCTATAAATTACCGTCACATTAACCCCCGCCCTGCCCCTGGCAGCCACCAATCAACTCTGTTTCTACGAGTTCAGTTTTATGGTGTGTGTTTTTAGATTCCACATATGAGTGTGATCCTACACTATTTGTCTTTTTCTGTCTGATATATATTTT
>NW_005220109.1:0-215 GCF_000412655.1 Myotis brandtii
TGTAGGATGCCAGGGCAGATAATGAGAAATTGTTTGCAACCACTGGAAAAGGACTTTGAACCGATAATGGTCTTAATTTCTTAGGAAATTACGTGAGAGGAAGGAAAAAGAATTAATTATTGTGTAGGATTAAACTCAGTAATGAAAAGTTGACAGGTATTTCATTCTTGAGCAAACATTTAAAAATGCTTTCCTAAGTGTCTTTTATAGCTATT
>NW_005220110.1:0-215 GCF_000412655.1 Myotis brandtii
CTAATTAGCATATTACCCTTTTAATAGTATAGATTAGTTGAGTTTGTTTTAGATTTAATTTGCTCTACCTTTTCTATCTTCAATGGTATATGTCTATACTATTGATATGAAATACTTCTTGTTTTTAATATAAGAAATGTAACATTATAAAATTTCCTCTTAGCACTGCTTTAATTATATGCCACACGTTTTCATATGAGACTGTTCTTTTTTTT
>NW_005220111.1:0-215 GCF_000412655.1 Myotis brandtii
CTGCCCCCCCACCCCCACCCTCCGCGGCTGTCTTCTCTCCATCTCTTGCGCTCGCTGCTGGCTGCGCAATCCCTGCACCCAGACTCCAGCTACAGCTCCAGTTGGAGACCCCCGACTCCAGCTACAGAGACCCTGACCCAGCGAGACAGAGACTGCAAGCATGTCATCAGAAAAGTCAGGTAAAACGCCACAGCCAAACCTCCCACTCCCTCTAC
>NW_005220112.1:0-215 GCF_000412655.1 Myotis brandtii
CATGTCTCAGCGAAGTCATCTGCATGTGTTGGGGGCGTACACATTGACATTCACTGACCTGAATTGCAGTTGGTTGTCTGGGAGAAGGGTAGGTAGGTAATATCAGTTTTCTAATACTTAGGCTACGTACTGGTGATTTTCATCATCGAGAACACTGCAAACCTCGGGGATGGGGAAAAGAGAGGCAAAAAGCGAACATCTCCCTGGGGAACAGC
>NW_005220113.1:0-215 GCF_000412655.1 Myotis brandtii
AGGAAGCCTTCCCACCTCCTCCGCGCCCAGCACAGCCGTTTCCGCTCTGCACCCGGGGAAAATGCTCCGTCTGTGGGTCTGTGTCCCCCACAGGCATCTATCCATTTATCTTTGCATGTCCTGTGCCTGGCGCTGAGCCTTGCACCAGGTCCGGGTGCAATAAAGACTTGAGGATGCCCTGCAACCACCGCTCAGCCGGGCACTTAGAGGCGGGG
>NW_005220114.1:0-215 GCF_000412655.1 Myotis brandtii
AGGAGATCTGCCTTCTACAACCACCCTCTGCTGCTAGTGGGAGCTTTGGTACAGGCACAAGGAGACTCAAGGCTGGGCATGCACATTCCACAGTGCCGTAGGGCAAGACATGCTGAAACCATTCCTGATCCAACCTGGCAGTTCCATGGCCACTGGGCAGGTGAATCAGTGGACATGAAGCTCTGGCTCACCCCAGATCCAGGCAATGAGCATGT
>NW_005220115.1:0-215 GCF_000412655.1 Myotis brandtii
TCTTGTTTGGAAATAAGGTATTTGCAGATAGGATTAGGATGAGTTCATAGTGGATTAGGGTTGAATCTAAATCCAATGACCCGACCCTTAAAAGAAAAGTGGAAGAAGAGGGAAGAACACAGAGACATACAGAGAAGGCCGTGCAAAGACCAAAGAGGCAGAAATTAAAGAATCCCTAAGTCCTGGCTGGTGTGGCTCAGTTGGTTGGGTGTTAT
>NW_005220116.1:0-215 GCF_000412655.1 Myotis brandtii
AAACATGCTGGCAGCTCAGGCATCGACCTACATTTAGCGCCAGTGCTTGTTTGAAGCCTGGTTGGATTTCCAGCCCCTTGTCCTCTCAGACCTCCTATGCCACCCAAAACTCTCTTTGGGCTTACCCCTTGGGTATCCTTTTAGGCTCCTCAGTCTCAAGTTATCTGAATCCAAATTTATTATCTTTCCCCAAAACTGTTCATCCTTTTGTGTTC
>NW_005220117.1:0-215 GCF_000412655.1 Myotis brandtii
AAATGTTCCTCCAAGACAGTTTCATCTGTCCCCCTTTTTTGCTTTTACCTTCCTTTATTTTCCCGTTAATATTTCCATGTAGTTAACTGGGTCTATGACTAGTCTTTAAGCTGAGTGTCTTGAAGTTGTAAAATGTAGACAGCTATCTACACTAATAAAAGATGAACATGAAAATTGGTGTCACTCCACTACGCCTACCAGCTAATCAGATGAGT
>NW_005220118.1:0-215 GCF_000412655.1 Myotis brandtii
GCAACCTCTGGCGTCCACATACTGTACTCGCTTTCTTTTTCATTTTCTATGAAAATATTGATTCAACTGCTGAAGAGGACACAGCTGATGCTTTGAAGATGTGCAAGCTGGGAGAGGCAGGCCCACGCCTACCTGGCGAGAGATACGCATCAGCGGACACAGATGCACCCGCCAGGCGGGTGGCAGGCAGCACAGACTGAACACACGTGCGCGCG
>NW_005220119.1:0-215 GCF_000412655.1 Myotis brandtii
AACCTGGCGCCATCCACTCACCTGCTCCACCATCCCGTCGGGGTCCTGCTCTTGTCGGGGTCCATCAGCCGGCAGAGTCTCCACTGCTGCCCCTGCGGGCACTGCATCACCAATGCCCGCCATGTTCCGTGCCGTCCCCTGGTGGTCAGCACGTATCATAAAGAGCAGTTGAACTCCCGGTGGAGGGGAAAATTTGCATATGAGGCTTTTATTCT
>NW_005220120.1:0-215 GCF_000412655.1 Myotis brandtii
CACCCGAGGATATTTTCATAGGTTTTAGAGAGAGAGAAAGGGACAGAGAGAAAGAGAAAAGTATCAGTTGCCTCCCATATGTGCCTGCTCTGACCAAGTATCGAGCTCACAACCGAGGTATGTGCCTTGATAGGGAATCAAACCCGTAACCCTTTTGGTGAAGGAAAGGAAGCTCAACCAACTGAGCCACTCAGCTGGGTGAGACTTCTTTATTT
>NW_005220121.1:0-215 GCF_000412655.1 Myotis brandtii
TGTGGGGCCTCGGCTTCCGGAGCCTCTGGGAACAGGAACTTCCAGGCAACCCTCCCTCCCTGACCTGGGTGCAGGGCTAGGGAAGGAGGTCGATGCTGTAGCCAAGCATGGCAACCCGTGGTCACATGCCTCCCAAGCCTAAGGGAGCCTTCTTGGACCAGCCCAGATGGGGGCTGCAGGGTGGGCCCTCACACCCACCTCTGTGCCCCAGTGCT
>NW_005220122.1:0-215 GCF_000412655.1 Myotis brandtii
ATTCTTCCACTGTGTTCTATGGATATCTTGTGTACATGACCATGAATGCAACTTTAAAATATGAGTTCTTTCATTTCCCCCAGATCTTTAATTTTTCTTCCTCTACCCATTCCTTCCCATAACTGCATAAGTGCGCCAAGGCTCAACAATGACAACAAAATATAAACAAAACACCATTTCCTTTCAAAACCCCACTTCAACTGAATATTGCTGAT
>NW_005220123.1:0-215 GCF_000412655.1 Myotis brandtii
CAGGAAGTGCACTGTCAGATTGATCTGCGGGAAACCAGCTCTGACCACTCCAAACCCTGCACGGTTCCCACTGCCCCCACAAACTCCAGACTCCGAACCCCCGGGGACCACCTCCCCCTCACATCCTGGCAACACCAAGTTCTCCAAACTCCGAATCCCCCAGGGACCACCTGCCCCTCACATCCTGGCCTCACCTGGTTCCCCGTGGGTTCTGA
>NW_005220124.1:0-215 GCF_000412655.1 Myotis brandtii
TCTTAATTATTTTTTCATGCTACCCCAGGGTTCCTTTATATACATAGGCTCAATCCTTACTCATCTCGAGGAAATCTTTTCTACCCGTTCTTTCATGAGTACTTTTCTGCCTGCTTTGCTCTCCCGCAGTCCCTAGTATATATATTAGATCTTCCCAATCTACTGGCTAGGTCTTCAGTTTTCACTTATTAGGTCATCTCTTTTCTCTGTATTCT
>NW_005220125.1:0-215 GCF_000412655.1 Myotis brandtii
TTGATGAATGCATCATGGCATCCAGTCATGCTACAAATGCCATAGACAGATTAAGAGAAATTATGCATTTGAATGTTGCATTTGGTGGGAAAGTTCTTTTCGGAGGGTATTTTCAACAATGTCTCAGTATTGTGCTGCACGCTATGTGATCAGCCATAGTACAAACGAATTTAAAGTCCTGCAGTGTTTGGGGATGTTTCAGAAAGTTGTCTCTT
>NW_005220126.1:0-215 GCF_000412655.1 Myotis brandtii
AAACAGATCAGAGATTCCAGGAGCTCCTTCTTCCCTCCGGACAGACCCAATATGTAGAGTCTTGCCTGGTTCACCCAGCGCAGTCTCACCCAGTAGAATCTAATCCTCTACCCTTCAGTCTGTGGGCTGCTGCTCTAACTACTGCCAGGTCTTGTCTCCCTTTTTAAACTCAAAACTCAATAATGATGACTAGATCTGTCTGGGTTTTGTCTTTT
>NW_005220127.1:0-215 GCF_000412655.1 Myotis brandtii
TTTTCTTCGGAAAAGTCAAAGTACAAGTTATGCCCAAACATCCAAAAACATATTACTTACTACACTTTTCAAGTCCCCACTCCTCTGCATTTACAGTCATTCACTGATTCTCAATATCCCCTGGAGAGGAGATCATACCTCATAAAAAATATCAGAATACTAGGGATTAAGAAATAGGTATTTCTTTGACGTGCATTATGGTCTATGTTTTATAG
>NW_005220128.1:0-215 GCF_000412655.1 Myotis brandtii
CTGAGCCTCAGGCTGGCCCTGGGCAGCTGGGCAGCCATCACCTGAGGCTTGCCTATGCCTCAGGCTGGCCCTGGGCAGCAGGGCAGCTGCCATCCAAGGCTTGCCTGCGCCTCGGGCGGCCCTGTGCAGCTGGGGGGCTGAGGGGACTGGGGGACACTGGGGGCAGGCACACAGCAAGGCCTGCCACCCCGGCAGGGCTGAGGGGACTGGGCGCC
>NW_005220129.1:0-215 GCF_000412655.1 Myotis brandtii
GACATTATTTGGGGAGTTTCAAATCATCAAATCTTTCCCTTCTTCCGAAGTTCACATATCAAATCCAGAGCCTTGCTCCTTGGTGTCCCCACAGGCCAGCAGGCTCCAGGTCACCTGACAGGCATGCGGACATGGGTCCCACTCCGCCCACTCTGTCAGAATGGACTCTTTAACATCACTGCACATCCAAAACTGGGGCAAAATGTACTGAATGT
>NW_005220130.1:0-215 GCF_000412655.1 Myotis brandtii
GCCAGCAGTGACCACCACGCCGCACTGCTCTGGGCCTACCCACCCGCAGCCAGCCCTGCAGGGTGCCCACGTCATTTCTGTCACACATTTCTGCTGGTTCCGGGCTTGACATTTCAACAATAGTCGTAAATTTGGGACCAGCTGGCAACATCCCAGGAGGAGGAATGGGTTACATTGTAACGTAGGGTGAGTTCCTTCGCAGCCAAGCAGAGCTT
>NW_005220131.1:0-215 GCF_000412655.1 Myotis brandtii
TAAGCCTGAGGGTGCTCTCAAAACAATGGAAGTTATAGGAAAAGGTAATTGGAAAGAGGCAATTGGTAGAATCATTGGAGATATAGACTGAACTGCAGGACAGCTAGTTTGTTGAGAGAAAGGGGGGAGGCATGTCTAACTCTCCTGGGGTAAAAAAGAATTGCAAACCTAGGTAGCATGGCTCAGTGGTTGAGCGTCCACCCAGGAACCAAGAG
>NW_005220132.1:0-215 GCF_000412655.1 Myotis brandtii
GCAGCTGGGAAGGCCAGCGGAGGACAGCACCCCGACCAATGGGGTTCTTCCCACCAACACGAGTCCTGCGACAGCAGCGCCCGCATCGCACGGGAAGAAACCCAATGTCGCCTAGGAAAGATGTGCAGCACGACCAATATCAGACGTCACCCGACCAGTCCCCTCTCCACTCCCTGACTCTGCCCCGGGCCCCGGGCCGCCCAGCTCCCAGCTTC
>NW_005220133.1:0-215 GCF_000412655.1 Myotis brandtii
TGTTCAACTTGAGTTTTTACTTTAAATACGACCAAATGTGTCAAAGTTTTCTTTCTGCCTCCCCTCCAATTTTTTACAAAAGGGAGAAAAAAAACCCACACCCTTTCCTTACCTACACAATCCCTGGTGTGACAGAGCGTGCCAGAGAGTTCGGGAAGGGGAAGGGGGCAAGGGCATTCGACCACATGCTGCAGAACTGGTGGTCTGGGCGACTC
>NW_005220134.1:0-215 GCF_000412655.1 Myotis brandtii
GGCACTGCCTGGTGTTTCAGGTGGAAGACAGTTGGTGGTCAAATAGCAAAGGCAAACCTGTGATTTATTTCCCGTTTAATTTAATTATTTAATCTATCTGTTCATTTGTTTTGGTTAGGCATTGGGTTTTCTGCCTGACACAGAGGGTCCTTCCTCAATAAATTCTACTCTTGGCCAAGAAGGGAGAATCAGGGGATAGTCTGGAAAAGTATGGG
>NW_005220135.1:0-215 GCF_000412655.1 Myotis brandtii
AAGTCTATATGAAATACATATTGAATTTTATCTATATACATAAAGACCCAGGGTCTGTACCAAAGGCTTGACCTAACACTGGAAGTCAGTGCTGGTTGTCAGGGTGATCCAGCACTGACTGCAGCCAGTGCCAGGGCAGCTACCCAGCACTGACTGCTGAGGGGGGTGAGGATTAGGTCTGGAGAGAGGCCTGCAGAGAGAGGGGCAGGGTCTGA
>NW_005220136.1:0-215 GCF_000412655.1 Myotis brandtii
ACATCCAGGAAAGAGTCTCTGCTTTTAAGGATTCGTATAGTTAATTTGACCCACCTGGATGATGCAGGATAATCTCTTTTCAAGGTCCTTATTCTAAATATTCTCAAAGTCCCTTTTGCCATGTAGAATAATATATTCACATGTTCTGGGGATTAGAGTGTGGACATATTTGGGGGGCTTTTATTCTGCTTACCACAACTATCCCTATTCCACAG
>NW_005220137.1:0-215 GCF_000412655.1 Myotis brandtii
ATAGTTTCTGTATTCATTTATCTCTGTTAACTTTGATCGATTTATTTTTAATAATGCAGCAGGCTCTGGCCAATGGGATGAAAAATATTATTATTCTTTAATATGTTGGAGTGAAGAGCGGGGTGAAACATACCTGTTAAAGAGTCAATTAACATTTGGAAAGGGAAGAAAGAAAGTGATGTTTTTAGGAAGCTTTGCTTCTTATTTGTCCTAAT
>NW_005220138.1:0-215 GCF_000412655.1 Myotis brandtii
ATTTAAAAACAACTTTTCTTGCTATAAAACCAAATGTGCTTATTATAGATATACTGGAAAATACAGTTCAAATACAGTAAAAAATAAAAATCATCAATAGTCCCACGTGCAGAGATTACCAGTATCTGAAGAGTTGTTTTGGGGTTGATTGTGTGTGTGTGCACATGAGTGAATATACGTGTGTGTGTACATATATTCATCATACTGTTCATAAA
>NW_005220139.1:0-215 GCF_000412655.1 Myotis brandtii
AGTTAAACATAATATCGTGGCTTCAGCTATGTTTTAGCTCTGGACCCAAGAAATCAGAACAATCCCACAGACAAATCCTTGCAAAATTGGACAGAGCAACTCCATGGCTGAAGTCATGATCAGTGCCGTGATCAATTACCCACTACCCTAGCACCAACCAATCAGTAGAAACCAGGACCCAAATTCCATTATTCACCATGATTAATGATTTTTCC
>NW_005220140.1:0-215 GCF_000412655.1 Myotis brandtii
AGCACATCTTTTATTTCTTTTGCATTACATTACATTATTTACTGAAGATTGAGTGTGAATGGTCATAAAAAGGTTCTGCATGAGGAAAACTGAGAGAGAAAAGTGTTGAAGAAAAAGAGACCAGCAGTGAGAAGGAATGGTTGATGGGAAAATGAATGGAGAGAGAGGGAGGTAGGTATTTGGGGAGGGTAGGAAACTGAGATTGAGAGAAGTGT
>NW_005220141.1:0-215 GCF_000412655.1 Myotis brandtii
TGCAGAGCAAAGGAGAGAGGACTCAGGGAATGGGGGCCGACGCCAGGCCTGGGCCAGCAGCAGACGCGGTCCCACTAACCATGGCTCCCGAGCTTCCTACCTCCCCTTGCTCCCCTTCTTCTTGCGTAAGCGGGCTCTGCAAACTGAAATTGGCTAACTTTTTTTTCCATTTCTACGTTTTCATTTTGAAATTTCTAACAGTCACTATTCTGTGT
>NW_005220142.1:0-215 GCF_000412655.1 Myotis brandtii
GGAGAGTTAGGGCTGCAAGTTGATCTCAACTTTTAAAGTGTCACACGATGTCAAGATGCCCACCTTTTACGTCTGAGATGAAGGCCTGTTTTCATTGTAGTACATCACAGTATACAGCATATGCATCCTGTGAATTGGTTTTTCTTTTCCATGTAGTGGTCAGCCTGCCTTTTGTACTTTTCTGAAACACATTTTAAACACATTTTTTTTTTTTT
>NW_005220143.1:0-215 GCF_000412655.1 Myotis brandtii
TCCATATGCATTCTAGATAAAGCAGTGCCACCTCAACATTACTACTGACTACCTCTTCACAGCGGAATTGGCAGAAGAAGAAAAACAGAAAACTGTAATATAGGCCCATTGAGATTATCCAGATTAAAAAAAACAAAAAATAAAAAAAAAACAGAAAGAAAAATGAACTAAGAAATCTAACGGAGCCTCAGACGCCTGTGGGAAATCACTAAGTT
>NW_005220144.1:0-215 GCF_000412655.1 Myotis brandtii
GGAGACTGCAGTCCAGGTGGCAGCCACTCTGCACCTGCGCTTTTCTGCCCAATCAGGGCAAAGGACAGAGAGGCGAGCTCTGTGCCCCGGGACCTCAGCGTCCCTGCCCCCTGCCAGCCCCAGCTTGAGGGGCTTCTGGAACCACCCTGGCAGGAGAGAAACTGAGGTGTTTGGGCAGTCTCCCCCACCCTCAGCTGTTTTTCATGGGGTTTCTC
>NW_005220145.1:0-215 GCF_000412655.1 Myotis brandtii
CAGAGGCGGGAGGCGAGAGCCCAGCGTCTCCCCCGGGCACAGGGCAAGACTTGTCACCGAGCAGCGGTGGGAGGCAGAGCACGGAGCGCGGGGGGGCCTGCAGAGTCCTGACTAGAGGCACCTCGGGCCCCGGGCCCACGTGGACCTGCACACACTGCTCTGGGGACTTCCTTAGACGTGACCCTGTGCCTCTGTCATGTGACCTGCCACTCAGA
>NW_005220146.1:0-215 GCF_000412655.1 Myotis brandtii
GAATAACTAGTCATATTTTAAATAGCCATATTTCATTAGTTTATGTAATATTTTAATCAAAACTATGTAATTACAGAACAAAAGTGTGGCATGAACGGGTTTGAGAATAACAAACTGACCCTCAGTAGCTGTGCATTTCCACATCCAGGAATACCTGAGAATAGTCTACTATGTGCAATAAGTTCATCATCAAGTTCATCATCAGTCCATCGTTA
>NW_005220147.1:0-215 GCF_000412655.1 Myotis brandtii
GCTGGCGTGAGGGGCCCCGTGGAGAGGTGGGAACTCCTCGGTGTCTCAGTGCCGGTCTATCTCAGGGAGGTGGTCACACTTGAGCACTAGGTCCCTCCTCTCCTGGCACAGGCTGTGCAGGGTGTGCAGGGCACCCACAGGGAAGAGGGGGTGGGAGCTCAGGAGTGGGGGCGCTAGGTACCAACAGAGCCCTCTAATCCTGTCTCTTTGATCTT
>NW_005220148.1:0-215 GCF_000412655.1 Myotis brandtii
AAATATATAAATATTTTCAGTTTTTAAAGATAAATTATTTTTGGTGAAGTTAGTTGTACGTTAGTCTAACATTAAGGTTACCAATATTAAGGTCAAACTCTATCACTTTAAAAATAATAATATATTTGAATATTAATATATATTTTTTCAGAATTATTCCTCTCCTTAAATTTTATAAGACAGCTGAAGACTGTCCCAAGTCAACATGTTTAGAG
>NW_005220149.1:0-215 GCF_000412655.1 Myotis brandtii
ATCTATCTATCTATTATCTATATATCTACCTATCTATCATCTTATTGTCCCCAGCACGGGTCACTTCATCTCTGTGTTCATGGATCGTGGGCCATAAGACTTCCTGAATCTTCCACCTTAGTTTCACCTGACGTATCCTCACTCCCTACCTCTCTGGTAGTGTTAGGCATCAACAGTATTTTTCAAATTTGGTTTAAAATCTGAAAGTTTAAAAT
>NW_005220150.1:0-215 GCF_000412655.1 Myotis brandtii
GCAGCAGCCTGGAAAGGCGGGCACCATCATCCCCATGTTCATTTATGATAAAACTGAGGTTCAGAGAAGCTAAGGAACTTTGTTTAAGGACACTGGGGCTTAACGTTTAGAATTTCCAGAGAACTAAAAAATGATCACAATGTGTTTACAGTTTCTCGTGGCTCTGGATTAAAATAGCAAAACCTTTAGAGCCAAACTCTTCGTCGGTAAAGTAG
>NW_005220151.1:0-215 GCF_000412655.1 Myotis brandtii
GGGGGTGCAGTGGCTGGAAAGGCGTTGGAACGGAGTTCGAATCCAGTGTGCCACTCAACTACCAGCGAGGAGCCAGGCCTGTTACAGGATGCCAGACTTCTGCCCAAAAGCCCACAAGGGCTCACCTGGCTCCCTCTGGCTCTGGCTCACAAAATGTGCAGGTCAGGGAGAAATTCCCCAGGCTCCCAGGGGCATCTGGCTGAGTGCAGGCCCCA
>NW_005220152.1:0-215 GCF_000412655.1 Myotis brandtii
TCCTTGGATACAGTTGAGCAATAAAGCGCAATTCTCAAAGAGGAAAGATTACATATTCTATTTTGCCTTACATGGTAGGTTTTACTGAAGTCTTGTACAAATGGTTCAGAGTTAATTTACTTGATTTGTTTCTTCATCTGATGCCAGCTTTAATTTGGGGTAAAATAAGAAATCTACACCTTGAACCAACTATCTCACTGGATAGAAATGTGAAA
>NW_005220153.1:0-215 GCF_000412655.1 Myotis brandtii
GCTGTAGACTGAAGCTTATCTTGGGCCCAATTAGCATCGGCCTGAGGTGGACTCTTTGAATATAACTGAAAAATTGAGTCTTTTGGGATACCAATGCCACCCTCACAAACTCCTTACTGATGAAATGAGAAGTGTGGACAGATCCCCAAGATTATTTTCAGTGCAATTTTTCTACAATATATGGATTAAGAGCCCACAACCAGTACATCTGCATT
>NW_005220154.1:0-215 GCF_000412655.1 Myotis brandtii
AGGTTGTCAATATGAGAATCAGTGTTGAACTGAAGCATAGGAACTATAGCAGAAGCCAGATCAGTGGGCCATGTCTAGGGTGCCTTTACATCCATTCAAAATTGTTAAGGCTTCTCATAGGCTACTCTGCTATTTCTTTACTGCTATTATGGCTGCACACATTACCACTAAATGATACTATGTATCTTAATAATTAACAAACATGGTAGTTTTTA
>NW_005220155.1:0-215 GCF_000412655.1 Myotis brandtii
GCATCACTTCAGCTATATTCCTATCAAAAGTAGGAATCATAAGGAAACAGCCCCTCAAGCTGATGGGTGGTCTACAAAATAGCTGGTCTATACTCTTTTGAAATATCAATGCCATGAGACACAATGACTCAGGAACTATTTCAGATTAACAGAGACTAGAAAGACATTACAACTAAATTCACTGCATTTTCTTGGGTTTTCTTTTGCTATAAAAG
>NW_005220156.1:0-215 GCF_000412655.1 Myotis brandtii
CCCAAAGGAGAAACAACCCAAATTATCATTAACTGATGAATGAGTAAATAAAATGTGATACCCCATACAATAGAATATTAATTGGCAACGAAAAGCAATGATATACTATAACATGATGCCCTTTAAAAAATATGCTAAGTGAAAGAAGTCATGCACAAAAGTCCACCTATTGTGATTCTATTATATGAAACTAGAGGCCCGGTGCATGAAATTCG
>NW_005220157.1:0-215 GCF_000412655.1 Myotis brandtii
GATAGATAGAGCTAGCCCAATACTCAGAAAATGCCCCTTCCCTCACACCCCTACCTCCATTATTAGATTTGCTCCAAAGATAGCCAGGCCCTTCAAAGGCATTTCCTCCCAGTGCTAACAAGTGCAGGATCTGGATGGAACTAGAAAACAGTTCTCCCTCACTGGTTCTATTCCAAGCCAGCCCTGGTCCCATTGAACAGTGGTTACTTGTTTAT
>NW_005220158.1:0-215 GCF_000412655.1 Myotis brandtii
TGCAATATGATATTAGTTTCAGGAGTACAACAATACTGATTGGACATTTATGTGACTTACCTAGTGATCACACAATTAAATCTAGTACCCATCTGACACCATACTTACCTATTATAATGTTATTGACTTTCCTGTATGCTCTACTTTACTTCCTCTTAACTGTTTTTATAACTGGCAATTTTTTAAATATATATTTTTATAGATTTCAGAGAGGA
>NW_005220159.1:0-215 GCF_000412655.1 Myotis brandtii
TTGTCCCTCAAGGTAAAGCCTGATATAAGAATACTTACAAGTCACTAGAAAGGATAATCAATTAAAAAATAAAATTTTTAAATTTTCTAAGATGTAAATGAAATATGTTTTTTTAAAAAGTAAAATGTAAATGCACCGATCACATAAAATAATAAGTATACTTACACATTCTTTGAAGGGCAGCAGACTCAAGAGACTCTAAAAGCATTCCTTTG
>NW_005220160.1:0-215 GCF_000412655.1 Myotis brandtii
GAGTAAGTACAGACAGAATCAAGCAGAAACCTCTCACACAGGCTAAAAGCCAAAGTCCTTGTGATAATCTACAAGATCATAAAATCTGCCCCCTCCTACTTCATCTGCTTCTCTTCCCTTTCTCACTCCAGGCACAGTGATCTCCTTATTCTTTGAATGCACCAGCTTCTGCTCTCATGACTTTTGCTTTTGTTGTTCCTTCAATCAGGAACCTG
>NW_005220161.1:0-215 GCF_000412655.1 Myotis brandtii
CTCTCTAAAGTCAATCAGCCTCTACCAATGAAGGCCTAGGTGGTCCTCACGCCCTCGCGCGCAACGTCATCGCAAGATGGCCACCACAAGGTAGCCGCACACACAGCGGAGGCGGGTCCGGCGGCCGCTCCGCACAGTGAGGCCTGGGGGTCCCACGGCTCAGCATGGCACGGAGGAGGCGGGTCCTGGCGGAGAAGGCGGGTTGCGGCAGGGGA
>NW_005220162.1:0-215 GCF_000412655.1 Myotis brandtii
CGAGCTCAAAAGGTTCGCCATCACTAACCTAAATCAAGTAAGGAAGATTCACTGTCCCTTCCTCCTTGTCTGTCCCTGGTTCAAAGACTACTGGATGTTGGTCAAAAATGGCAGTCTTAGTTCTTTAGCATGGAAACCACTTATTAAGGAGAACTCATTCCTTCCTTTTACCCTAAAGCCATACAGGAAGTTCCCTGAAATGGTGGAAAGTTAAA
>NW_005220163.1:0-215 GCF_000412655.1 Myotis brandtii
ATATTAAAACTTGTTACCTGTTGTTTTGCTTTTCTAAAAAACACACACAAAAAAAACAAAAACAATGGAAAAAAATATCCGCTGCTGAGGATTAATAAAACAAACACAAAAGCTTCCTCCAAAATCAGTCAACCCCAGAGGAATCTAAAAGTAAATCCGACAGGAGAACTATAAACCTGGGAAGAAATGTTAAAACTCATGTTGAGTTGCAGAAA
>NW_005220164.1:0-215 GCF_000412655.1 Myotis brandtii
GAACTTGTCTGTAACCTTTGTGGTTTATGTTGTCCCTTGGCACCGCTGCTTGTGTAGCAATTTGCTTATTTTCTTTGTATACCTTATCTCCACAACCTGACCCGAAGTTCTTAGAGAAACCGAGCCCCCTGAGCCTAGCACATGAGCTGTGCAGAGCTGGTGGTCTAACAATGCCCACTCAGTAAATGAATGGGACTTTCCTACTAGTTGCATTT
>NW_005220165.1:0-215 GCF_000412655.1 Myotis brandtii
GAACTTGTCTGTAACCTTTGTGGTTTATGTTGTCCCTCGGCACCGCTACTTGTGTAGCAATTTACTTATTTTCTTTGTGTACCTTATCTCCACAACCTGACCAGAAGTTCTTAGTGAAACCGAGCCCCCTGAGCCTAGCACGTGAGCTGTGCAGAGCTGGTAGTCAAACAATGCCTAATCAGTAAATGAATGGGACTTTCCTACTAGTTGCATTT
>NW_005220166.1:0-215 GCF_000412655.1 Myotis brandtii
ATGTGATAAGTTTTGGCTATTTGCTATTGAACACTTGATCTGTTTCTGAGGAGGTGGTGTGGTGTTGTACTTATAACCTGGAGGGTTTAGCCACAATCCACACTGGCTGTGTGTGAACAGCTTGCTCATTCCGCTGGGCTCCGAAATGTGCGTTCTCTGCAGTAAGCTGTCCATGTTTGCAGTAACAGAGCTTGTCCACCGTGACCACCGCTGAG
>NW_005220167.1:0-215 GCF_000412655.1 Myotis brandtii
TCTATTTGCATATTAGCATTTTATTATATAGGATTGTTAGGAAATAGTGCAAGCCCAGTTCTCAGAGTCCTGAAAAGGAAAGGACAAATTGTGATTGGACATCATTCCTATCAATCATCTGGGTCTAAAGCAGGGAGAACAGCAGTGAACAAGATCAAGTTCAGGGGTGTGACTGGAGACAAACCTTTTTTGTGAATCTCATCTAAGGTAAGGGG
>NW_005220168.1:0-215 GCF_000412655.1 Myotis brandtii
AATGCCTTTTTCTAAGAAATACAAGTGAAGCTACAACGAAAATCCAGTCCACAATATGCCCAGCAAAATGGCTAACATTTTAAAAGATGGGTAACACCCAGTATGATGAGGATGTAGAGTGAAATTCTCAAAACTTCTGGCAGGCATTTGAGTTGATATAACCAGCTTGGAGAACTGCTTCCAGCCATGTCTACTAGAGTTAAATACTGTCTATC
>NW_005220169.1:0-215 GCF_000412655.1 Myotis brandtii
TCTGTGATTACTTTTTTGTTCTGTTGGTGTCCTACACGTACAATTGGTAGAGGTTGGCATAAAGATAAGGTTTTTTTCTCTTTTAGTTCTTGTACACTTGTTTACTGCTGAGTCTGGATTGAGTCCCTTAGTATGTTGACCAGGAGGGAGGTCCTGGGCATACTTGTTTGTCCCTAACTGTTTGGAGAAAACAACATCATACCATTTATATGTTC
>NW_005220170.1:0-215 GCF_000412655.1 Myotis brandtii
CTGAGCAAAGACACTTGATATCAGGTGTGATATTTACTAATTTTTTTAAATTGCCTACTGGCAGAAAAGCAATGCAAGGGCCAAAAGTTCATGAAAATTAATGCAAGGAAATGTTACAATTAGAAATTGTATTTGGTAGCATTTCTTTTTTTTCCATGAGGACTGGGGAAAGACCTCGTGGGTTGGTTTGTAGAATATAATGTGATCATGTGGGT
>NW_005220171.1:0-215 GCF_000412655.1 Myotis brandtii
AAAATAGGTGAAAAACCACCACACTCTGGGGCATTATCTCAATACCTTGAGATTTTGCTTCCTAGCAATTGTCGAAGTTTGGCTAAATAAACTCACAAAATTTTTTACAAGCTTGAATCTTTTCATATGTTAACACCAGAAAACCTATCAGATATGGACATTCCACCACCACCCCCCATTCCCTTTCAACTTCTACTTCGTAGAATTTAGAAATA
>NW_005220172.1:0-215 GCF_000412655.1 Myotis brandtii
TCCCCTGAGTGGGACACCTGAATAAGCTTGCACGGGACGCACACTCAAGCGCTCCTGGTCGCCAAGAGAGTCTCCTGGGACAGCGGGATTTCTAAAAATCACCTCTGGCAAAGGTGAGGGCTTTTCCTAAGTGGTTTGCACTATTTTGTGGGGACACCAGCTAGAGATAATAGTTTTCTTTGTTGTTTTTTAAATATATTTTATTGATTTTTTAC
>NW_005220173.1:0-215 GCF_000412655.1 Myotis brandtii
CCCTCTGTGGGAAGCCAGCACGGAGCCTCCCTTTCCCCTCTGCCCGTCTGTCCCTCCCCGTCTCCTTGAGGTCTGCGGGTGCCAAGAGGAGCGAGCGTCCTCGGCAAGAGCAAGGCAGGCCCCTTCCAAACACGAGCTTCTAAGTGCTCTGAGGGCGGGCCAGGGCAGAGGGAGGGCAGAGCCCAGGGAGCCTTCACAACTCAGACGGCACCCGG
>NW_005220174.1:0-215 GCF_000412655.1 Myotis brandtii
AGTATTTTCAGATTCTTATTTTTTTCATTAGTACTGAGTGGACTGATTGTCTTTGTTTTTCTTTAAAACCCTCCCGAGGATATGTTTTTCTTGATTTTTAGAGAGAAATATTGACCAGTTGCCTCCTGTATGCACCCTGACCGGGAATTACTGACCTGCAACCTCTGGTGTACTGGACGATGCTCAACCACTGAGCCGCCCAGCCAGGGACCAAC
>NW_005220175.1:0-215 GCF_000412655.1 Myotis brandtii
CTCTTGGAATTGGCGGGTTTTTCTCTGTGTCTGTGTGGGCATGACTCTGTGCATGCGTGCATGTGTGTGTGGGTGTGTGTGCATGTGTGCGTGTGTGCATGTGTGTCTGGGTGTGTGCGCGGGTGTGTGTGCGTGTGTGCATGTGTATGTGGGTGTGTGCATGTGTGCATGCATGCGGGTATGTGCGTGTGAGTGTGTGTGTTCCTGTGTGCGTG
>NW_005220176.1:0-215 GCF_000412655.1 Myotis brandtii
TGCAATGAATGGGTACTATTTCTGTGATTAAAAAAAGTAAAGTCAAAGCCTAATTTTAGAGAATGCTTTGCCTGGGCTTGGCTGTACTAGGAGGGGCCACTCGCCCATAGAGGCATCTATTTGGTTTTGTTCCTTCCAACCTGAGTGGAGAATTCTCACAGTTGTCTTTCTGTAAATTCCATAATCATGGACACTAGACCACTTGTCTAGAAAAC
>NW_005220177.1:0-215 GCF_000412655.1 Myotis brandtii
CAATGGTGCATTTTTAGCAAAATCATAGATAACCACATCAATTAGGGTCATTAAGAATCTTCATCACCACATGTTTTTACTTTATATTTATCGTTGACTCTATTACAGAGGTCTCCATTTTTACACCCCCCGCCTTCGCCCACCTCAACCAGCCCTCAGCCACCTCATTACTACATTACTACTTTTTTCATTTTTTATTTATTGATTTTATTGAT
>NW_005220178.1:0-215 GCF_000412655.1 Myotis brandtii
AACACTAGAGGTCACTCCTGCCCTGTCTTTACTTTAGCTTTGCTATTGTTCATCTTTAAGTTACATCTGAATTCCTGTTGTGGACTTGAGTTTCTCTCTATGAATTATACAGCTTGCCCATCTTAACCTGCTAATGTTAGTTTGTAAGATTCTTTATTACACTGATAGTTTAATTGACAAATTAACTTGTGTTAGTTTGCCAGCCACTGGCACAA
>NW_005220179.1:0-215 GCF_000412655.1 Myotis brandtii
CTATCTATCTATCTATCTATCTATCCTATTGGTCCTGTTTTTCTGGCGAGCCCTGACTAGTACAGTCACCCTCTCTGAGTCCCAGTGTCCTCCTATGGAAAATGGGACTGGAGAGAAAGCTGGTCTAGGAGGCCTTGGTAGACATTTGTATGGATGAAGCAGGAGGGTAGGGAGGACTCGGCCCAGGGGAAGAGCAGCACCAGAGTGCAAAGAGC
>NW_005220180.1:0-215 GCF_000412655.1 Myotis brandtii
AATTTTCTGTAAATCTAACAGTTCTAACAATAAATTTATAAGAAAATAATATTTATAGTTTTAGTATGTAATATCTTCTAAATATTCATAGAAAAAGAAAATTTTCAGAAATTAAATCTATGTATACGTATACGTATATATATGGGGTAGTGCAAAAGTAGGTCTAAAGTTGTTTGTATGGAAAATAATACAATGATTAAGAAATAATAATACAA
>NW_005220181.1:0-215 GCF_000412655.1 Myotis brandtii
ACAGCAGAACAACCAGAACAACTGGTGGCTATGACACGAACCGCGGCAGCCAACCAGCCTGATCCAAGCCCCTATTTGCCCCCCACCCCTGGCCACCTGCCCCCGGCCACCTGCCCCCAATTGGCTCCCAACACCCCAATAGGGGGGCAGGCCGGCTGGCCAACCACCCATGGCCCCTCCCCCCGCCATCCCACCTCCTACTCATGCACGAATTC
>NW_005220182.1:0-215 GCF_000412655.1 Myotis brandtii
GGTCCCGGCCTCTGGACTCCCCCGAGTCTAGCAGGGACTGCCTGGCCTGCCAGGGCTGCTCATGGCCAGGAGGGAGGGGCGGGAGGCGCGTCTGATGGCCAGCATCTTCGTGTGTGAGCGCTAGAGCACACCCTGGCCCTGGCCAGCCCGGCTCCCTAAGGTTTGTGATACTGCACCGTGTGGACAAAGAGCAGGGACGACAGGGCAGTTCTGGA
>NW_005220183.1:0-215 GCF_000412655.1 Myotis brandtii
AGTGTCATATCATTTTCACCTGTCACAAAATATTCTTAAAATTTTTTTTCAGTTACTTACAAATATAAAAAACCATTCTCAGCTCATGGGCCCTAAAGAATGACGCTGGATTTGTTCTGCAGACCATAGTTTGACAAGCCTTGCTCTAGGATGTAAGAGGGGTACATATTTTCTCCTCGTGCCATGCCTCTTCAAGGATGATTGGTAATACCTAG
>NW_005220184.1:0-215 GCF_000412655.1 Myotis brandtii
CACAAACGGGGTGGGGTTAGCTGGGTCCTTTTCTGGTGCTGAGCCGACACCTTTTTTGGCTGGAGAGACTCCCAAGCTCACATGATGTCCCTCCCTCTTAACCAGGTTGGTGGTGGCCAGAATCGGGACCCTGCCCTGCAGCACCCATGTCTTGGCCGAGTTCAAGAGGAAGGCAGAAGTTGTGTTTGGGGATCCCACCAAGTGGTCCAGCTCTG
>NW_005220185.1:0-215 GCF_000412655.1 Myotis brandtii
TGGGACCTTTCAGTCCGCAGGCTGATGCTCTACCCACGGAGCCAAACCAGCTAGGGCTGGTTTGAGAGGACATAGAATATTTCTATGTATTCTGTGAAAATGCATTTCTATGTATGTGGTATTTCTTCACTTGGATGAAATAAACAGAATAATCTTGTGGATTTGGCCCTGCCATTCTATGCTTTGTAGCCGAAAGGGGGCCACATACTAAACCC
>NW_005220186.1:0-215 GCF_000412655.1 Myotis brandtii
CCTATAATCCTTTTAAAGTAAAGAAATTTGATCTACTGTCCATAACTTGTTGATAATAAACCTAAGTTGATTCCAGTAGTTCCAGCTCAAGTGAAACTTTATAGAGAATGAAATGTAGTGCCAACAAAATAAAATCATTAATTTTGGCTTTTTTTATGTAATGTTTTGTGTTTTAAATTATTTTTACAACCCACTACTGAAATTTTCTATTTTAC
>NW_005220187.1:0-215 GCF_000412655.1 Myotis brandtii
ATATAAAACTAGAGGCCCAGTGCATGACATTCATGCATTGCGGGGAGGGGAGGTCTTTCAACCTGGCCTGTGCCCTCTAACAGTCTGGGGCTCCTCGGGGGATGTCCTTAGCGCTGCCACCGAAGCAGGAGCACCTCCACTGCGCTCGCTAGCCATGAGCCTGGGTTCTGGCTGACTAGAGCTCCCCGTGTGGGATTGCACTGACCACCAGAGGG
>NW_005220188.1:0-215 GCF_000412655.1 Myotis brandtii
AGAAAACAAGATGGCAGCGTAAGCCGGCGTCCATGTCACTGAGCACTGAAGCTGGAGCAAGGAACCGTGAGCCAAGGTAAGCAGGTAGTTTCTGGGAGCTGGGAAATATAAGGAAAAGACCTTCCCTAGATCCTCCAGAAAATAATGCCCGCCTGCCTCTATCTTGACTTTCGGACACGGAGACCATGTCAGCTTGCTCATCGACAGAACAGTAA
>NW_005220189.1:0-215 GCF_000412655.1 Myotis brandtii
TGCAGCCAAGGTTGAGAACCACTGCCTTAGAGCTTAGAGCACAGCTGGTTCCCATTCCCAGAAATGAAGGCTGTAGCACTGACAATACCTCTCTAGCCCAACCTAGCCACACATGAAAATCAGAGCTAAGACTTATGTGGCATATATGGGTAAGGCACTGTTCTAAGAGCTTTTTCTAGCTTCAAAACCAACTTATTTTACCAATAAGACCAAGG
>NW_005220190.1:0-215 GCF_000412655.1 Myotis brandtii
TTTGTTATCTCTTTTTTCTTTTTTCTTTATTTTCCTTCTTTCACTTATTTCTTTATTTTCTATTTCTTTTCACATTATTTTTTCCATCATTCCAATTTATTTTATTTTTTATCCTAATTTTTGAATCAATTTTTTAAAAAATTTATTATTATTATTATTTTCTTCTCTTTCTCATTCCTCTTATCCACTCATCCTCTTTCTACTTCCTCTATACT
>NW_005220191.1:0-215 GCF_000412655.1 Myotis brandtii
ATCAAAATGCTTAACTAATGCTAAATAACAAGTGTTTGCTAATATTAAGACCAAACCATTTTGCTCACTTTAACTGCTTTTGGTAGAAATATTTTGAAAGGTGTCAAACACACTCTTCTGATATTTTTTTTTTTACTTTTAAATTTTATTTTTCAGTAACAGTTTGCATTCAATACTGTTTGTATTAGCTTCAGGTGTATAGCACAGTGGTTAGA
>NW_005220192.1:0-215 GCF_000412655.1 Myotis brandtii
TTGTTCCTCACACTGTTTTCCTCTTGGGTCTGGCTGCCGTGGCTTAACCTTCAGAGTGCGTGTCTGTGTGTGTGCATGTGTGCGCGCGTGTGTGAGTGTGTGTGTGTGTGTGTGGGGTGCAGTGGGGTGCAGTAGGGTGGTGGGGAAGGGCTGTTTAGACCATCCTTGCATCAACCTCTGGTTCTGAGTTGTCTGGGGGACAGATTTAAACCTGA
>NW_005220193.1:0-215 GCF_000412655.1 Myotis brandtii
GGAAGCAGGAGCCATTCTGGCTGGTCCAGCCTCGCTCCAGAGCCCAAGGCAAGTCAAGGAACCTCTCATGGTTCCAGTGTCTTCCTCAGCGCCAGGGGGATAATGCTCCTTAACCTTTCTCACAGGCAGGGCGTCAGAAGGAAACATTACAAAGCACCTTGGAAAATACTGTGGAGAGGAGCTGATGCTCCGAGTTTTACAACTGCGGAATAAAC
>NW_005220194.1:0-215 GCF_000412655.1 Myotis brandtii
TGCCCCTGGCTGCCCCCATGTGGCTGCCCGGTGATCAGGAGCCCTGTGCCCTCCCTGCCCAGGCCTGACAGGCACCTGGCCCCTTCCCACCTCACCCCTGCACACCTCTGACCCTTGCGGGGACGGGACTCTGGATGAGTGGGCAGTTGTGTGTGGCTCCTCATGCCCCTCTACCTCCATCCAGAGGAGGCCAGCAGCTGGCTCCTTGGCACCGC
>NW_005220195.1:0-215 GCF_000412655.1 Myotis brandtii
AATCGGCTAGGGCTCAAACCAATTTTTTAAATGCCTGGTGTGCACCTGTCAGCCGGGGCGGGAGTGGGTCGGGCAGACCCTGAAGCTCATAGCTCCGCAGAATGGACAGCCCTGATGTGGACAATGACAGCCACACGTTCGAGACCCATGACAGTCCCAAGAAACTCAAGGGCTCTCAAAACCAACTGCATTTGGGCACCAGGCGTTTGAGGAGA
>NW_005220196.1:0-215 GCF_000412655.1 Myotis brandtii
TCTCATCCTTTATTTTTTCCTTTACTTAACAGAAATCTACAGAGTATGTGCAGGGTTGTTTTTTCTTAGTTGTACTTTTTAAATTTATTTTTTTACTTTTTTAATTACAGGAGGGTATATAAAGCCTGGTACCCCCACCCAACTTGCCTCTCAGATTTGCTGAGAGCCCGTCTGCATTTAAGCCAGATGTATAGGTTTGCTTGCTTTGCTTTTTC
>NW_005220197.1:0-215 GCF_000412655.1 Myotis brandtii
GCAATGAGCCAGAGGTTCAGGTCTGAGCCACACCAAGTGGACCAGGAGTGGCTGGCGGCCCCTTTCTCCAGTGGTTCAAAGGGATCTGGAAGTCCTGAGCAAACTGGTAAATCTTATCTGCTGCTACCTCTGGTTTTTCTCTTTTCTTTTCCTCCCAACACCCAATATGCACCCTTCTCTCTATGGAAAAGATACATCTATATATCTATATCTAT
>NW_005220198.1:0-215 GCF_000412655.1 Myotis brandtii
TTATTCTTAGTATGTTTTCCCTCATCTGTCTATTCCTTCCTTCTCTCTCTCTCTCTCCTTGCCAGGCAGAGGCCCTGATTCATCTTTCATGGCAAGATGGAACGGGCATTCTGCTATGAGGGTGGTCGGGTCAAAGTCCTGGACAGTCATGATCTTTTTTTTGGGGGGGGGGGTTTGGTTTGTTTTTGGCTCCCACTGGTCTCTGGCATGTGGTC
>NW_005220199.1:0-215 GCF_000412655.1 Myotis brandtii
TCAAGCCTGCAACCCGGGCATGTGCCCTGACCAGAATCCAAGCATGACCACCTGGTTCAGAGGTCAATGCTCATCAACTGAGTTATGTCAGCTGGGTCACACATCAAGATTTTACACTATCTTGACTTTTAAAAGCTTAGATTTGTTTTTTTGTTTTTTCTGATATAAATGGAATTATAGTCTATACTGTTTATATCTGGCATCTTTCACTTGCC
>NW_005220200.1:0-215 GCF_000412655.1 Myotis brandtii
TAAAGTGCAATTCTGTGGCTGCCGGGTATTCACAGCTGGGCACCCATCACCACCGTCAGTTTTAGAACATTCCCATCACCCCAACAGGAGCCGGTACCCACCAGCCATCACCTCCCAGCCCCACATTCCTGCCCCCAGGCCCCGGCGATCATTAATCCGATTCTGTCCCGGTTCGCCTGCTCTGGACATTTCAAATCATTGGAATCGGACACCCC
>NW_005220201.1:0-215 GCF_000412655.1 Myotis brandtii
GAGGTGCTAGAAGGTATTATGGGCGCTCTCTCTCCATCCACGTGGGAGGGGTCCTCTCCCTAGAATCAGGGAGCTGAGCAGAGAACCTTTGGGTGTTTGGAACAGAGGGTGATCCACACCAGTGATCCCCAAATACGGGTCTAAACTCATCCTCCCAGGGTGCCTGTGACAAACACCATTTCCCAGACTCTTCAAAGATTCTGCTTCAGCAGGTG
>NW_005220202.1:0-215 GCF_000412655.1 Myotis brandtii
TCAGCCCGGCCTGCACCCTCTCCAATCTGGGACCCCCGGTGGTCAGTGCACATCATAGTGACTGGTTGTTCAATTGTTTAGGTGCTCCGCTATTTGGTCTATTTATGGGCTGTCCAACTGCCGGTTTAGGCCCAATACTGTGGAAGCGATGGGTGGCCTACTGCGTGCGATATCATGCGATGGGCCACTAGTCTATCTACACTAATAAAAGAAAA
>NW_005220203.1:0-215 GCF_000412655.1 Myotis brandtii
ATGTGTGGCTTGTAAGTTGTTGAAAGTGTTTCTCTCTGTGTTTTGTCTGAAGGTACAGCAAATCCCTCGCCGAGGCACACAGACGGCTCTGCGGGAGGTGTTGCTTGCAGATGGGCAGGGCCCTTGGACTCGGGGTCATTTTAGTCTGCAGTGTTCACTTCCTCCGGGAGAGGGAGCAAGCTGGACAGGCTGCTTTAGCCAGGAGGCCGGCAGCG
>NW_005220204.1:0-215 GCF_000412655.1 Myotis brandtii
AAAGCCACATGTCTGGAGAGAAATCCCAGATTCTGCCGAAGAGAGTGCTCAGGGAGGGTCCTCAGGAACAGCAAGAGCCTGCTGCCCACCCTGCAGGAAGGAGCAGCGTGGAACAGAGTCGTGCCCAGCCACAAGCACGTGCATAGGGGGCCTCTGGAGCAGGGGGCCTCTGTGCCTAACGCCATGCCCGTGGGCAGAAGGGTGTCATTTCCCAG
>NW_005220205.1:0-215 GCF_000412655.1 Myotis brandtii
CTGTATTTAAAGGGCCAGAAGGTTGAGAACCAATGGTGTAGACACTTAAAGTGGTAAAGTTGAAAGCATTATGTCCCCCAAATTTTACTTCTAAATCTGAACATGTCATATTTTGTTCATTATTCAAATTAAAATATCTTCCAATGTCTTTGTAACTTCTTCTTTGACTCATGAATTACTTATAAAGGCCTGAAGCACAAAATTCATTCAAAAGT
>NW_005220206.1:0-215 GCF_000412655.1 Myotis brandtii
CCCAACAATATATGTAATATTTCCCAGTTTTCTGTCATCTACAAATTTAATAATCAGTCTTAATCTCTTGCCACCAACTTCAAAGATAAAAACGATAAACCACAGAAAAACATAAATCCTTGTGGCATCCTACTGGAGATGTCCATTGCCTAATTGTTCGCATGAGGACATTAAACCAGGTGTGGTTTTCCCGTTTTCTGCCATCACCCAACTTA
>NW_005220207.1:0-215 GCF_000412655.1 Myotis brandtii
AAAACCTTTCAAAACAAATAAACAATCTGTTCTGGGTACTCATATGTTTCTAATATTAAAATCAAAGGGTCATGACAAACTCCATTTTTTTCTTAGATATATTATTTTAGATTGGATCTACTGGGTAATTCACTTTATGTCAACATTTATTTTATTGAGCACCTACTATATGTTAGACAAGGTATTTACATAACTGATCAATGAAATGTAGTTCT
>NW_005220208.1:0-215 GCF_000412655.1 Myotis brandtii
CCAAAGGGGTCACAACCCACAGGTTGAGAACCACTGTATTAAACGATTCCAAATTATGAATGAACAATTGTTTTAAAAAAGGACAATCAGGAGAAATATATAGTCATTGGAAGCTAGAAAAAATTTACCAGCAAATTCAGGCATGTGAATACAGTGCCTGTTATATTCACTTTATGCGCTTTCATATTTAATATTGATGATCTAGGAATAACAGA
>NW_005220209.1:0-215 GCF_000412655.1 Myotis brandtii
GAGACATAGAGAGAAACATCAACGTGAGAGAAACACATCCATTGGTTGCCTCCCACATGGGCCCCAACTGGAGCCAGGGATGGAGCCTGCAACCCAGTTATGTGCCCTTGACCAGAATCGGACCAGCAGCCCTTCAGTCTGCCGCTCTAACCACTGTGCTAAATCGGCTAGGGCTGTCCTAGCTATTTTTAAAGGCACAGTTCAGTGGCCTTAAG
>NW_005220210.1:0-215 GCF_000412655.1 Myotis brandtii
TTATAAAAAAATTGTGAAGATCCAGACCTATCCCATATAGTGACTACTAATCACACTTGGTTTTTAAGCACATGAAATGTAGGCAGTGCCATTATGGAACTACATTTTAAGTTTTATTTACTTTTATTTAATTTTAAAAAACTGATACTTGATTTAATTGTTGGTAAACTTTCAAGTATGTTTGGGACAAGTTGGATATATGAACCTACTTTTTA
>NW_005220211.1:0-215 GCF_000412655.1 Myotis brandtii
CCACCACGGACTTTGCTATCATTCTCACTGCCTTCAATTTCTATGCAGCTGATGCAATTAATAAGGAAGACTCCTGCTGGATTTTTCTCCAATTATCGTTTACTACTTTCTAACTTTACCACCAATTTCACATACATTTTGGATAAATAAAAGGCCAGCTACTTGAGCCCTGTTAACTCTAGCCCTAAGCAACTAATATTTTCAATGTGCATCCT
>NW_005220212.1:0-215 GCF_000412655.1 Myotis brandtii
TCCAATAAGTTTTTGGATATTGATCACGTTGTATGCATTCCTCAATAAACCGAATCAAAGTTTTCGCTTCCGCAAGCCTTACACTGAACTTCAAATACTTGTTGAGTTCTGACAGTGTATCGGGTGACTTGCACCGTTTCAGTTCGTAAAATATTCCCATTAAGTCATAGAAAACACGGGTTGCGAAGAAATTTCTTTTCGATAGTTCTCATCAG
>NW_005220213.1:0-215 GCF_000412655.1 Myotis brandtii
TCTTGGGTTGGAATCTGTGCTTCACAACTCGGCCTGATCCGTGTCCGCATCTGTGAAATGGAGCCTGTGACACCTCTTTCCTTAGGGTTGTTGTGAGCTGGGGGGACTACATGGGGGTGGTCCCTGGAGGGCACTTGTGAATGGGGTCGCTCCTTTTCTCCCCCTCCTCTCTCTGGCCTCCGTTTCCCATTTGTGCAAAGAGGCTCCTTCTGCCA
>NW_005220214.1:0-215 GCF_000412655.1 Myotis brandtii
TCCGGCCAGTCCTCCGCATTGGGCCAATTGGGCCAGGCCAGCTGGGGTGGGGGAGAAGTCACGGGTGGTTGGCTGGCCAGCCCCATCCCCGATTGAGATGGGAGGGGCAATCGGGGGCAGGGCCAGCCAGGGGAGGGGCTGGGGCTGGCCCCGCCCCCTGGTCAAACTCCAGGTGGAGCTCCCAGTCAAGGGGACAATTTGCATATTAGCCTTTT
>NW_005220215.1:0-215 GCF_000412655.1 Myotis brandtii
TGAACTAATTTATTGAAGATGGGCCATTGTCAAAACAATACTACTAGCTGCCTCTCCTGCCTGCTTATGGCAAGTTTCAAGAGAGCTATACAATTCATCCGCCTGTAGCCCGGATGTTTCCCTGTCATTTCCTGGACACTAACTTATACCCTCTGAATAAGGAGGCTGGTTTTTATGATAATAGACTTAGACTACTCATAACACATTTGCCTTGA
>NW_005220216.1:0-215 GCF_000412655.1 Myotis brandtii
CTGTGAAGATGTGTCTAAATCAAGGATCTTGAACTGGGAGATCATCTAGGTGGTTCCTAAATCCCATCATAAGTGTCTCTTCTAAGAGAGAGGGAGAGTGAAATTGAGAGAGAGAGAGAAAGAGAGAGAGAGACCGACCCAGAGTTTGGAATGATGGTACCACAAGGCAAGAAATCTGAAATGCCAGTGACCACCAGAAGCTAAAAGAGTTAAGG
>NW_005220217.1:0-215 GCF_000412655.1 Myotis brandtii
TCCCTTCTCTCTCCCTAATCCCTTCTCTAAGATCAGTAAAAAATATCCTTGGGTGCATATCAAAAAACAAAAACAAAAAAATCCGTGATTTTTTTGTGTCTTAAAATAAAACCCACTTTTTTTCTTGCAATAAAAGTCCCAACAGGATCTATATCACTTGGGTCTCTTTTTAAGCTCATCTTATTCCACCCTCTCTTCCTCCTTAACTTCCTCCA
>NW_005220218.1:0-215 GCF_000412655.1 Myotis brandtii
GGAGCACATCCTTGCTGGCCTAGGTTACTACAGGGCCCGATGGCCATTTTCCAATTAACTGTGTCTTGGTAGTTATAATCCTACTCTCCACAAATTCTTAGCATATAAAATAAACTATCCCAGTTAATACATTCACAATAATTTAATCTTGATTATGCCTGAATTACCTGGAAAGTTGTCCAGAATTTTCCCCAAATTCTCTAGATTCTTGTCTC
>NW_005220219.1:0-215 GCF_000412655.1 Myotis brandtii
TGTTCCCTATACCTCTATGGTTCTCCTGGGCATAAGCCTTGTTGGTTTTTGAAGACACACATTTTTTTGAGCTCAGGTCTCTGGCAAGAGTTAGGGAGCCTGATGTGGGCCACAAACCCCTCAGTCCTCAAGGATGGACTTGGGCATTTGTTATATCGCTCCAGCATAGATACCACTCGTGTTCCCATATCTATCTCCCTGCCTGCTGTGGAGCC
>NW_005220220.1:0-215 GCF_000412655.1 Myotis brandtii
ATTAATAGGAGCAATTACTTACACTTTCAAGAAAAAAAGTAAGTCCAGGAATAATTTAGCAAACCTTTAGTTTGGCTCTCAAATTAGTTTATCCTTTGAATGAAATTTTTGCCTAAATCAATTCTTAACATAAATACTTGCCATAAGTCTAAGGTCAGAAACTGATCAAGTAAGAGTGTAAGAAAATAATTTATCTGTTGCTCTGTATCCTTTGA
>NW_005220221.1:0-215 GCF_000412655.1 Myotis brandtii
CATCTTGCATGCATGATGGGAGTTTGGGAGAGGAGGACCCTTACTGGCGGAAGGAGCTGTGCCTGCATGAAGGGCGGGTTGTTACATGGATAGTTGTAGAGAAGGAGAAGGGGAGAGGAGAGGGGAGGAGAGGAAGGAGGAGAGAGGGGGGAGGAGAAAGAGAGGAGGGGGAGGGAGGAAGGATTATCTCTTGCCTGCCTACCTCACTTTGCCCA
>NW_005220222.1:0-215 GCF_000412655.1 Myotis brandtii
TCAAACCCACAACCTGGGTATGTGCCCTGACCAGGAAGGGAACCAGCTATGCTTTGGTGTACTGGACAACACTCCAACCAACCAAGCCACACCACCAGGATTAATTTTATTTTTAATAACAGATATAATTTATATTGGATGCAAATTTAAAAATATGTAAATTAAAAATTAAATTACCTATAACCTCAATATCCAGAGATTATAAGAAATAATAT
>NW_005220223.1:0-215 GCF_000412655.1 Myotis brandtii
AGCTCTCCAAGTGCAGTGAGTCCTTGTGAAGCTGTCCAAACAGTGGGACACAATCAAAAAGTAACCATGAAGTATAAAGTTACCCTGGGCTCCACAGCTGGTCCAGAATCTAGGCCTGTCCAATTAGAGTGCTGCATCCCCTTTCCCAGAGATTGGTTCAATTCTATCAACTGGCCCCAGGAATTCTACTGGGATGAGTGAGAAAGGTAATATGT
>NW_005220224.1:0-215 GCF_000412655.1 Myotis brandtii
TGGGACATGATCAGCCCTCCAGGCAGGTGGTGGAACACCCTTGCCAGCCCGGGATCTGATCCATCCCACTGACGTTTGTGCCAGTTGTCGGGAGCCACCTGGTGGCCCCTTTTATATCATTTCTTCCTTATGGAGTATCTAGGGAGGGGAAGCGGCCGCAGTGCCCGAGGCCGACTTCCAGGAGACCAGTGGCACTTTCAGGATCATGCCGGTGG
>NW_005220225.1:0-215 GCF_000412655.1 Myotis brandtii
GTCTGCCTACCTCTGCCTCCAGCTATGCACAGTGCAGTCACAGTGGCTGCATTTGGAAATGTTCACTGGGGAGCTACTTACTAGTAATCCTGATGCAAATGGGCACTGGGGGCCAAAACCATTTTGCTTGTAAGCTAGGGGACACTCAGAACTTGGCATCTTTGAGGCAAATATCACAGCACATTTAATTTAAATATAAAATTTTGTGAAAAAAA
>NW_005220226.1:0-215 GCF_000412655.1 Myotis brandtii
GTGGACCAAGGAGCAGAGCACGTGCTGATTCTATCCTCAGATGGAAAACCATTTGAGTACAACTATAGCACAGAACATGAAAGGTAGGGAACTTTTTTTAATTAAAAAAATTATTTCAATTTTACTTAAAAGGCAATCATAATTTTGTAGCAAAATTTTACTTTATATGATCCTTGTCCCCTGCTTTATATAGTGGCATTTTAAGTAAACCATGA
>NW_005220227.1:0-215 GCF_000412655.1 Myotis brandtii
TGAGTTAAGTAAAATCTATATGTTGATAAATAAATAGGTATGTTAAATATTCGTTGCAATTTGTTGTTCACTTAACTCTGAATATTTTATGAACAAAATCAAAAGATTAAAATATTTAGATCACTGGACCTTTCACAACAATTTTTTTTCATTTCAGTGTAGAGTTATTAATCTTTATATCTATTTCCTGCCCCTCTGCATGCTTGTGAGGTGTG
>NW_005220228.1:0-215 GCF_000412655.1 Myotis brandtii
CAGTGGACAGTAAAAAGCATTTATACATGTGAACATATAACCTCCAGGTGCTCTGACAGATGTCTGTATAGGACTCAATGCAGGCACCAATGGCAGGGTGTGGGGTGAGGGTCGGGGGGGGTCATTACTCTTAAAGATACACAGGGGATGCTTTAAGGAGGAAGTAACATTGCACTTTCATCCTGAAAGGAGAAAAGATGCATACCAAGTAGAAG
>NW_005220229.1:0-215 GCF_000412655.1 Myotis brandtii
ATGTAAAATTTCAGCATGTGAAAGAATCTGTTTTTCCGGGGTAGTAATTGTTTTCTGTGCCTATATAAAATGCCTTTTGGAAGTATTTGCATTCTTTGGGGCAAATAGATCCCATGGAAGGGGCTGTTGTGTTGGTTTGATGTACAGTATAAGCGTTATCTAAAAGAAATATGGTATCTTTCATATGTCCCTCATGAGAGCTATATTTGTTATAA
>NW_005220230.1:0-215 GCF_000412655.1 Myotis brandtii
GTGGGAAAGGAGCTTAGATGAGGTCCCATGTGGAAGAAGCACTGCTTGAGGCTGGCACAGACTGGGACTCATTTAAAAAAAAGAAGAAGAAGAAGAAGATTGCATTCCCACGTAAGGAATGTGAACCTCCGTCCCTGGGACGATGGAGGGCTGGGAGCCCAGGCCTGGGGTGGGCCATCTGAGACTCTCAGAAGCGCTCCTTGAACCCCAGCTCC
>NW_005220231.1:0-215 GCF_000412655.1 Myotis brandtii
AACTTCGGAGGCTGCTAAGGAAGACCAAGGCCGACCGAGATCCTGGAGTTACCGCCTTTCTCCAGGCCAACAGGAAGCACCGGGCCCACTCAGCCGTGTCTTCCCAGCAGAGAATGCGCACGGGTTTTAGGAGCAGTCCAAGTCCAAGCATCTGTGTCCCCCAGGCCTAAGGCCCCGCCTACCCAGTCCCCCAGGTCTAAGGCCCCGCCCACCAG
>NW_005220232.1:0-215 GCF_000412655.1 Myotis brandtii
TAGTTTTGAAGTTAGAATGCTCTCTAGGAAAACCTGGCTAAAACAGGAGATGGTCTTAAATACTAGAATCTAGGGGAAAAGTGAGGTAGATTGCTACCACGTTCTACCTTTACCCGCTTCTGCACTGTAAAAACCAAAATCAACGTATGTAATAATTGTTCTCTATGCTGAGATATTTACAAATACTCTATTTTATAAAAGAGGAAATGTTTAAG
>NW_005220233.1:0-215 GCF_000412655.1 Myotis brandtii
TAATACTTTAAACAATAAAATAACATTTTTTAAAAAAAATCTTGCCTTTTCTGTTTCTTTTTAAAATTAGAGAGTTAGAAATAGGAAAAAGAAACTTTTTCATGTTCCTTTTACCCAATTTCCACCAAGTTGCCCACCCCTAGTCTATTCCTCGTATTTTAAAAAAAGAATATTAAATGTTTTCATCATATTAAATAAATAGAAGTTGGTAAAAA
>NW_005220234.1:0-215 GCF_000412655.1 Myotis brandtii
CCCACCTGACAGGGCCGGGGATCAAGCCCTTGAATGGGAATCAAACCTGTGGCCTTTCAGTATGCAGGCCGACGCTCAAACCACTGAGCAAAACCGGCCAGGGCTACACTGATTGATTTTTAAATATTAAACAAGCCTTGATTCATGAATAAATTCCACTTGGTTATGGAGTATATTTTTTTTCTGTATTGTTGAATTCTGTTTGCTAATATTTT
>NW_005220235.1:0-215 GCF_000412655.1 Myotis brandtii
CTTGATTTTGGACTTCTAGCCCCCAGAACTCCTCTCACTTCTGTTGTTTCAAGTCACCCAATTTTTGGCACTTTGCAATGGCAGCCCTAGAACAAATACAGACTGTGGTCTTGACTCTTGACCAGAGCTGCCTGGACTCTGGAACAGTAGGGATTCACATCCCACTTGTCATGGGGATGGGGAAGCAAAATAATTCAATCAGCAAAGAGAGCAAG
>NW_005220236.1:0-215 GCF_000412655.1 Myotis brandtii
CCCAGGGGCCGATCTTTCCTGAGGGCCTGGGAAGTGTGGGCAAAGGGGCAGCGGAGCCGCCAGCCTCAGGATGCATGTTTCTGGCCTTGCCGGACCCTCTCCTCTGAGGCCTTGCTGAGAACCGGGCTCTGGGTGGGAACAGTCTCTCCCACCTTGGCCTCTCGGGGGAAGAAGCTTCTGGAAAGGGCAAGTCTGCCCCCTGAAGATGGTTTCAA
>NW_005220237.1:0-215 GCF_000412655.1 Myotis brandtii
GTTATGACAGGGTTTGCTGCTGAATAAGACTCCCTCTTTGCCTCCCGGGACGAATTCCAGCTCATCTGGGCCCAGGAATTCCAGAGCACGACCTCCATTCACCTGACCAGCGAGAGACAACGGAGCAGGAAGAAGAGGCACTGTCCCAGCTCTGAAAAGGGACACATTCTGTCCTCAATAGAATTGTGCTGCAGCACCTCCTCCCCCTCACCTAT
>NW_005220238.1:0-215 GCF_000412655.1 Myotis brandtii
CACCCGTCCTTCCCCTCCAGGTCTCCATTGTTTTTCCTGCTCTTATTCCCTGGGGTTACCGGAGTGCCCACCCCTCCTGTCTCCCGTTAAAGAGTGCAGGTCGAGTTCAGTCAGATTCACTGTCAAAGCAGCGGAGGGTCCCCCTTGCACTCAAGGAAGCACTTACCCAGGGTTTCCCGGATACGGCGGGCAGGTGGCGGGGCTCACGGGGCCCA
>NW_005220239.1:0-215 GCF_000412655.1 Myotis brandtii
CACTTTTTACAATCTGATTGGATAGAATAAAAGATGGGAAATGGGTGCTCTCAAACACTATAAGTAGGAAAGAAAATGGGCACAACCTTTTGAAAAGAGTAATTGAGGAATTAGAGTATTTATGACTAAGTAATCCTATTTCTAAAAAGTTAGAGTTAAGGGATAATTGGATAAGCATAGCATACTAACATGGAGATGACAACAGTATTACTTTT
>NW_005220240.1:0-215 GCF_000412655.1 Myotis brandtii
GGAGTTCACACAGAACTCTGGGAAAATCCTGATTCTAATCTAGACTCTTGCACAGATAAATTTCTAAGGGCACAAGCTGCTATCTCCCTTCTCTAAAGGTTTTTTTTTATTTGTTTGGGAGTTTTATTGTTTTTTATTTTGTTTTATTTTGCTTTAAGTGCTTGTTCATCTTCAGATGATCAGGGTCATTTCCTATTGCCCTTGGGTTAATCTTG
>NW_005220241.1:0-215 GCF_000412655.1 Myotis brandtii
GTCAAACATGCAGCTTCCCCCACCAGGAACATGCCTAGGAAAACTGCCCTTTAAATCCCAGCGGAATTGAAACCCAGAAGGCCATGGACCCTCTGCGGGCTCCTAGCATGAATGCAAAGGGCTTAGATTTAAATGGATAGCCCTGGTCTTCCCAGGCTGTTGCTGAGCTGCGGGGCCGACTGTCTCTATCACCCTGTTCCTATTGGCCTCGCTCT
>NW_005220242.1:0-215 GCF_000412655.1 Myotis brandtii
ATGGTGGAATACTACTTTCCCCTTTCAGTGTGATAATCATTCATGATGTGTAAAAGAAAGTGGGTGAAAAGTGACAAGCAAAAAACCATTCTACTTTTTTAGTAAAGGTTAAAAGCAAGTGTCAGACCTTGCAGCTTATCACAGCTAAAAGGGCTAAAGTGAGCTATTAACATTTTGACTTAAATTGAGAGTAACAGCAACAACAACAACAACAA
>NW_005220243.1:0-215 GCF_000412655.1 Myotis brandtii
CTGAAGCCATCATATACATTTCTGGTGAGGATGTAAAATGACATAGTAACTTTAAAAAACAATTTGGTATTTTCTTTAAAAGTTAAATACACAGCTACCATATTACCCAGCAATTCCACTCCTACACATCTATTCACAATAAAGAAAATGTTATGTCCTTATAGAAACTTGTATGAAAGTTTAGAGAAACATTATTCACAATAACCAAAAACTGA
>NW_005220244.1:0-215 GCF_000412655.1 Myotis brandtii
ATTCAGATGTATTTTCAGCACATTTCACCATCACCTGGAAGATCGGCTCAGAACCTCGAATAGCACTAATTAACTGACACCAAGGGTGTAGGTGTAAAGGCAGAAAGATGCAACATTTTTCAGGAGCAACAGATAAATTCAGCCTCTAAACAGTAACGAAGTCACCCGCAACAAAGCAAAAAGGTTGTCTCATTTTATCACAAGACTTTTCAGCA
>NW_005220245.1:0-215 GCF_000412655.1 Myotis brandtii
ATGGATTGCCCCAAAGAGGTAGGCCAGAGCCGCGGGCACCGGCTCCACTCTGCATGGAGCTGCGGAACCCCCAGGCCTCGCTGCATGGAGCTGTGGGCCCCACCTCTGCGCCACGCATGCAACATCAAGCCCCTGCTCACCCGCGTGTGCGTGCAGCCCCACCCACCCGTGTGCACCCGCTGCACACACAGCCTCCTGGTGATTGCTCATTGCAG
>NW_005220246.1:0-215 GCF_000412655.1 Myotis brandtii
ATACTTTATCTCCCCAGTGAATATTGTCTAAGTATGTAAGTACAAACCCCTCTTTGCCAGGAAGGGCGTGAATGAGTCAGGAAAAGTCCATCACCTCATGCCAGTGCTTGCTATTTTAGGAATCCAGGTGACACTCCCTTGAGGGTCAAATGCACAAAAAGCATGAGAAGAATGTTGCTGGGAGCTTCTGAGAAAGACAATCTTTTCTTATGAGA
>NW_005220247.1:0-215 GCF_000412655.1 Myotis brandtii
GTGTTTACGACGGGAGCTCATTCTCCAAGGGCCACACTCACTGTTCTGTGATGTTTTCCTACTCCCCCCCTCCCCCCGCACCGCACAGCCTCCCTTAGTTCACCGGCAACCTGGCTCTTCTGTTATGAGACGTGCTCCGCAGCATCAGTGTGCGGAGGTTCGCTGGCCTGCGACTCGGGTTACACTGTTTGACATCATTCAGGCTCGAGCCCCAC
>NW_005220248.1:0-215 GCF_000412655.1 Myotis brandtii
ACCTGAATACAAAACATTTCTGTAATGTTGATCCTTTATAGCTATATGGAGTAAGCTAATTAAACATCGCAGAGAAGGAGGTATGCTTCCCCCCATGATCTTGGAGCTTACTGAAGATATGGACCTTATAATTCATGTTGGTATTTTCCATCTTCCCCATGCCACCTGCCTTCCTCACCCATGTGCCCTCCAATGCCCTACTAAATGTGCAACAT
>NW_005220249.1:0-215 GCF_000412655.1 Myotis brandtii
CTCCCTCTGTTTCTTTTTCATTTATGTGTTCATTCAACAAGTATCTTCAACAACAAAGTCACTGTGTTTTTCATGTGAAGAGACAAACGATGAGTGGGGAGAGAGAGAAAGGAGAGAACCAAGTGAGGCTGGGAGACAGAAGGCCAAGACATGGAAGAAACCAGTCCCTGGGTCATTCACAGTAAAAAAGCATATGGCCGGCCCATCAGTTCACT
>NW_005220250.1:0-215 GCF_000412655.1 Myotis brandtii
GGGCGGACGCACCCCGACAGGGAGGAGCTATGCACCAGGAGCCACAGGTGCCCGCGCCCTGGGCCGCCCGCTGCAGCTGGAGAGGAGGCTCAGGGGACCCAGCCACGTGTTTAGGCCCCACTTGGAGCTCAAGGCCAAGTCCCACCTGCTGCTGAGCTGCTACAGACCGTGGGCGGCTGTGGACCCAGCGGGCCAGGCCCCAGGCCAGTCCCAGG
>NW_005220251.1:0-215 GCF_000412655.1 Myotis brandtii
GAACAATTCTTCTTCATCGGAACCCAAGGCATTGCCAATTATCCACCAAGGGATTAAAAGGGTCTGAAGGCTTATGTGTGTTTCTAGATATAAAGCTAAATCCAAAAATCTCTACCTAGAAATATGTCCTTAATCTTGTCATCGAATCCAGGAAGAAGAATTTCCTACCCTTCCGCGGGAAGTGAGGGCACATCATCATCATCAGTGCAGACCAT
>NW_005220252.1:0-215 GCF_000412655.1 Myotis brandtii
TGATGCTTCTAGCTCTCTCTCCCTTCCTCTCTGAAATTATATATATAAAGAAATTTGCCCAAAGCCCTCAGCTCCTACGTGGAGGTGGATTTGAACTCCCTTCTGACCCACGTCCCTGAGATGAAATGGGGAGTTTGGTGGCGGCCTGAGACCCCGAGGCCCCGGTGGCTCGCGGACGGGGTCACGGGCCCCTGGGCAGCGAGGGGCTGGCAGGG
>NW_005220253.1:0-215 GCF_000412655.1 Myotis brandtii
AGGATCATGTTGGCTGGACCCTTGTCCAGTCCAGGCTGGCATCTGCCCTTGCCAAGCTGGCTGCCCCAGCCCCTTCCTGGCCTCTCCTTCTAGCCCATCCTCCCCCTGGGCTCTAGAGCAATGATTTTAAGGTGCCTTCAAGACCCTTCACATTTTGGTCCCAGGCTGACTTCCCAGCCCCCCTGACCCTATTCTGGGCACTTCTCCATGCCTTT
>NW_005220254.1:0-215 GCF_000412655.1 Myotis brandtii
GAGTTTCTGAATTTGGAGGACTCATGTTTGCCTGTAGTTGCCAGGAATAACGGCAGCCCCTTCAGCCTAATCAGTTTCTGCAGAGGTGGAAAATACCTTTAACAATGGTTGGTTTTGTGGCTTTTCTATAGAGTTAATGGATAGGTATTAGTTGACCGTAGCCAACACAGAACTTCAGAGCTCCTGACTGCTGTCTCCTCATCCCGTGCTGTTTC
>NW_005220255.1:0-215 GCF_000412655.1 Myotis brandtii
TTACAGCCATTAGTGACTATGATAACACTAGAGGCCCGGAGCACAAAATTCGTGCAGGGTACGGTCCCTAGACCTGGCCCCCGATCAGGGCCATCTTCCCCAGCTGGTACCGCCCCCCGCCACCACCCACCCCTTGTTTCCCGTTCAGTATCTGGCTATCTGGCAATAGGAGCCTGCAGGCCAGCGGGGGGAGGGGGTTGGGGGGGAGGGTCCAA
>NW_005220256.1:0-215 GCF_000412655.1 Myotis brandtii
GAAGAAAGTTTACTGTGGCTTCACATGCTTTGGAGGCCAGAATATTGGAAAGACCATGTTTCTGTTCAGTTCATTAATCAAATATTGAATTGATACTGGACACAGTGTTCTCTAATCAGTATTTGGTAATTATTTTTATATAAAAGTTAGGATATGTTGGAAGCCCTGATCAGGCAATTGTGTCAATATAAAATGTAAAGTAAGAAGTACAGGAT
>NW_005220257.1:0-215 GCF_000412655.1 Myotis brandtii
TTTAGGTTCTGCATATTAGACCCACTCACATGAGACTCCAAACCTCAGAGCAGAGAAGGGGGGTGTTGAAGGGGGGGCAGGCCGGGCAGGGGGCAGCCACTGAGCTGGTGTGGAGGGCAGCAATGCTAGATGTCAGGATGGCAGCTGTAGGGTGGTTTCCCAGTGCAGTAAGCACTTCGCAATCATGGCAGAAGCAGCAACTCCCCTGGCAATTC
>NW_005220258.1:0-215 GCF_000412655.1 Myotis brandtii
AAAAATAAAATATGTGGACAATACAATAGACTTTACAATAAGTTGCCTCAACAGAAGAGTCCCAGCTGACTTAAAATTTCTCTTTTCAAAGGGAGAGTGAGGTGGTAATGTGATTTAAATAAATAAGTGTATAAATAAACATTTTTGAAAAGATGGAGAGCACAGAGTTCTGATTGTTTGGGCATTTGAAACACTTTTCCAACTTGTCACATGAC
>NW_005220259.1:0-215 GCF_000412655.1 Myotis brandtii
TCATATAGTATGCGTTTGAGAATGAAGAATGAGGATACAGGGATATAATTGAGGATACAGAGATTAAAGAGGTGAATTACTGAAGGACCTGTGTGCATGAAAAGGAATTAGATCCAGAGAAATAAAATGAAGTTGGTATACAAAATAGTAGTATGAAGCTTAATTCCAAAAGAAGGACAGTAGACTATGTTAGTACAGATATAAGTGGGTTGGTA
>NW_005220260.1:0-215 GCF_000412655.1 Myotis brandtii
GGTTGGTGAGTTTATGCATGGAAGCCGGGGAGGAATGTCTGCAGGCCCCGTGCTCAGTCCTGCGGGCCTCACTGGGCCGTGGAACCTTCTTTGGATCCTCACATTCCACGCAGACTTCAAAGGCTGGGAACGGCACCATTGCTCTGAGACACGAGTGGCTCCTTACAATCTGGAACATGTTCTCTCTACATGTGTTCTTCCTGTGGGGTCATCCA
>NW_005220261.1:0-215 GCF_000412655.1 Myotis brandtii
TTTTATGGTCTCTTGAGCTGAAGGCTTCACTTGCTTGATTTCAATCTTTCTTGCTTCTTGATAAATGCCATAGGCTCCCGAGTATGACCTTGCCACGCCCTGCATGAGTTCGAAATGCAGCCTTTCAGCTCCCGCTCCTTTCTCAAGAGGCAGGGATTCAAGTTTGTGTTTTTCCTTCTCCGGGTGTTACACTGAAGGTTGTCTTTCTGTAATTC
>NW_005220262.1:0-215 GCF_000412655.1 Myotis brandtii
TTGGGCCCTATGGACTTGGCTTTGAACCCCAGGACTGATGCTTAAAGTGACACACCTTTGGGTAAAGCTTCAAACTCCTAAGAGTCTCTGTTTATTAATCTGCAAAGTGTAGAGTCCAGCACTAGCCGGTTTGACTCGGGGGATAGAGTATCAGCCCACAGCAGAAGGGTCCTGGGTACAATCCCAGTCAAGGGCACATACTTAGGTTGCAGGCT
>NW_005220263.1:0-215 GCF_000412655.1 Myotis brandtii
GAGCCTGTCCAGCCTGAAGACAGCACACTTCCACCCACAGCCTGTCTCACTAGAGTAATTCACAAGACAGAAGCTGGCATGCCCAGCTCTGAATGGACAATGGAAAGAGATCTTTCTCAGTATCAGAAATGTCTTAGACAGGAGGCTGTCTTCGCCAGCCTGGCTACCATAACAAAGCACCTTACACGTGGGGCGGCTTAAAGAGCAGACCCTTA
>NW_005220264.1:0-215 GCF_000412655.1 Myotis brandtii
ATGTGGGTTTTTGACTGTGTAGGGGTCAGTGTCCCTGACCCCTGTGTTGTTCAAGGTCAGTTGTATGCATTTACATACTCATATATGCACAGAACACCTCTAGAAGAATTGTTAAGAGACTAGTAAGTATATTCATTTTCTCCAGAGAGCGAAGCCGGATGAAGGGGAAAAGAGGTGAAAAGGAGACTTTTCGCTGCACGTAGGTAGGTAGGTAG
>NW_005220265.1:0-215 GCF_000412655.1 Myotis brandtii
TTTCAAAAGAAAGATTTTGACATTTTTTAATCTTTAAAATTTTTTTAGTTAATATTGTAAAATCCTTTGAAATAATCCTTCAGGTCAGATAAGTAGTTCTCTTTTTTCCTTTCAAGATTATTAATGAAGGCAATGAGATTTCCTACTACCTTTTTAAAAAAATTAATTAATTAATTTATTTTAAAATATATTTTTATTGATGTCAGAGAGGAAGG
>NW_005220266.1:0-215 GCF_000412655.1 Myotis brandtii
TAAGGTCCCAGACCCCTACGGGGAGAAGCGGGATGGCTTTGCAATGGGCCAGAGAGCGAGAGTGGCTGTCTCGAGGAACTGCGCGCCGGCACTTGGGCACTCGGGGACGTGAGTCGCTGAGGCGCGGAGTGGCGAGGAGACCCAGATGCCATTGCCCTTGGCCCCGCCCTGGTGATTCCCCCGCCCTACTCAAATTACATCCCCAACCAAGCTGT
>NW_005220267.1:0-215 GCF_000412655.1 Myotis brandtii
ACGCTCTATCCACTGAGCCAAACCAGCTAGGGCGTCCTCTTCCTTTCTTAATGGGTACATAGCATCCCACCGGGTGGACCAATCACGATGGATTACCCAAATCCCCACGCGTGGGCGGCTAGCTTGTTTCTGGTCTTTTGCAGGGATGCACACAATTGCACGGATTAAAAGCTGGCGCGGAGCCCTGACCGGTGTGGCTCAGTGGATAGAGCGTC
>NW_005220268.1:0-215 GCF_000412655.1 Myotis brandtii
CATGAACACATGTGTGTGGTGGATGTGCCCAGAAACATGAAGAGGGGAGCAGGGAGGCTGCCTTCTGCAGGTAGAAGCACGGGGTAGAGCTCAGACTGCTGTCTGTCAACAATGTAAGAGCTCAAAGGCTAATTATTGGAGGCCTGGGGAAAGGGGCGCCTGCATCACTGATCCCCTTGTGGAATTAGAAATTGCATGTACATAGATAAATCGGG
>NW_005220269.1:0-215 GCF_000412655.1 Myotis brandtii
AGATAGATAGATAGATGTCTGGTTATATCCCCTGAACCTTGGAAAAGCTAATTCTGCCCCTTCCTTGCTCTCTTTATCTTTGGTAGACATCCCTTCTGAGTTCAAAATTCAAGCCACTTTACAGACACCAAATTTAGTGTTTTGTAAAAAGTCCACACCTTTAGGGTAGGAAGGAATAGGGAGTGACTGCTAATGAGTGTGGAATTTCTTCTTGG
>NW_005220270.1:0-215 GCF_000412655.1 Myotis brandtii
TTGTTAATCCTCACCTGAGGATATTTTTCCATTAATTAATTAGTTAATTTAAAAAAATTTTTTTTTGAGAGAGAGTGGAAAGGAAGGGGAGTGACACTGATAGAGAAAGACTGATGTGAGAGAGATGCATTGATTTGTTGCCTCTCATACATCCTGACCAGGACTAGGAATGGAGCCTGAAACCGAGGTACATGCACTTGACTAGAATTGAAACC
>NW_005220271.1:0-215 GCF_000412655.1 Myotis brandtii
GGTTCAGATCCCTCCACAGATGAGGAAGCTGAGGCTCAGGGAGGTTTGGGAGGGAGCTGTCCAAGGTCGGGCCGCCAGCAGGGGATCCAGCCCCTCTGAGGCCATTTGCTCTGGGGCCAGGGACATCCCACCTGCTCAGTTCTCTCTGAAGTCACCCCGCTCTGACCTCCAGGGAGCGGCAAGGTGGGGAGGGCAGGGCCAGGTTCTGGAAGGGA
>NW_005220272.1:0-215 GCF_000412655.1 Myotis brandtii
CCAGGCCTCAGTTAGTTTAGTAGGAGCTGGGGATAGAAGAGATGATCTGCACTCACGCCACACACTGCCCCCCATGACCGGCATGTGGTGAGCATGCAGCCCCGTCCCGCTGCAGAGCACTGTGGGAGGTGGGGGAGGCAAGGCCAGGCAGAGGCACCCTGGTCCCAGGGAGGCAGACAGACACTCCTGGAAGCTGGGTCCGCAGAGACCGCGCG
>NW_005220273.1:0-215 GCF_000412655.1 Myotis brandtii
CCTGCATTCAAATCCAGCTCCTCCTCCTGTGAGCCCGGTGGCCTTGGGGCAGCCACTCCAAATTTCTGTGCCTCGGTTTCCACATCTGTAACATGGGCTAATCATAGTGACTGTCGCCTAGAGTTGTGAGGCTGAAATAAGATGATGCATGGAATGCTTAGCACTGAGCCTGGCCCATAGTTAGTGCTTGCTGTTTTTAATTATTTGACGTTGGA
>NW_005220274.1:0-215 GCF_000412655.1 Myotis brandtii
ATTATTCAGACATAGAAAAGAATGAAATTGAAAAAAACAAATGCAATCAATAAAAGCTATAGGAACGGTCAACAAGGAAATGAGATTTATGACACAAAATCCCGCCCATTGAATTTATGGCTGAAAACTGGCAGAGACCAGTTTGGGCCAACATGGTGACTAGGTAACCCCTAGCCTCTTATATGCTCACTGCATACTAAATGACATATCCCACA
>NW_005220275.1:0-215 GCF_000412655.1 Myotis brandtii
GGCTGCCTCCTGCACGCCCCACACTGGGGATTAAGCTTGCAGCCCGGGCATGTCCCCTGACTGGGAATCGAACCACGACCCCCTGGTTCATAGGTTGACGCGCAACCACTGAGCCACGTGGGCCGAGCTTGACCACCCATTTTTCAGAGCTCAGTTCCCACATGTAGCTACGGTATCGGACAGCACAGTTTTCTGCCTTGATCTAGGTTGTAGTC
>NW_005220276.1:0-215 GCF_000412655.1 Myotis brandtii
AATGTGCACTTTAGAATTCAGCAAACACAGAGCAAGTGTGTTTTATAGAAGAAAAAAATTGAGCAGCTGGGTGAAGTTTCTTCTTCCTTCAAACAATTTTCCAGAAATTGCTTTATGCTTCCATTGATTTTAATTTGGCCCAAGAAATGGGAGATGAGGGATATTACCAGGTCCAAGCTCTATTTCTTGGTGACAGAAAAAGAAAATAGGGCCCT
>NW_005220277.1:0-215 GCF_000412655.1 Myotis brandtii
AAAAATATTATCATTTAAACAGGTAATAAATATAAAAATTAGTAATGGGATAGTATACATTTTTTTCATACTATCTTCAAAACTCAGTTTTTATGTCACACAAAACATCTCAGTTCACACAAGCTACATTTCAAATGCTCATTCGTCATATTGCTAAAGCGGATAGCACAGATCTAGAATATATGAACACTTATGAAGCAATAAGAAAAAGACAA
>NW_005220278.1:0-215 GCF_000412655.1 Myotis brandtii
ATGCTAATTAGACCAGATAGACTGGACGTCTTCCGGATGTCCTTCCTGACAAAGCCAGGGCCCAGACAGCGCTGCCCGGGGTCCTGGGTGCCTGTGGCCGGCCTGGGAGAAGCTGGCCCAGGTTCTGGCTCCCTGCGGCCAACCAGATGGAGAAAAGCTCAGATCTCGGGTGCCTGCAGCCGGCCGGAGGAGGGAAGCCTGGGTCCTGGGTGTGG
>NW_005220279.1:0-215 GCF_000412655.1 Myotis brandtii
TTTCTCTCTCTCCCCCTCTCCCTTCCTCTCTGACATCCATAACAATAGATTAAAAATAATAAAAAGCAAGAGAGAGCTTTGAGTGTGTCCCCAGCGCGGAGCTGACGCCTTGTCCTTTGTCCCCAGGGTTCAAGGTCTTGCTCACGGCCTCCCACTACTGGCCCCTGGAGCATGTGGACGGCATCCGTGAGCTGCAGGAAACGGCCGGAGGTACA
>NW_005220280.1:0-215 GCF_000412655.1 Myotis brandtii
GGACATAAAAGTCGACGAAAGCGGGTGATGTCATAATTCTGTCCCAGGGAGCTGCAGGAGACAGGAGGTAAAAAGATGCAGCCAGGACCAGAACAAGGAAAGGAGGTCCTGGTGAGGGTGGGGCCACCTGAAGCCTGCTGCCCCTTATTACTCCACATCTATGACTTCATAATGCACTCAGTTGCACTCATCCCAAGCATTCACTCACATTCCCC
>NW_005220281.1:0-215 GCF_000412655.1 Myotis brandtii
CCACCCATGACCATGCAAGGAGCAGTCACCACCCATGACTGCACGAGGAGCAGCCGCCCTGCAACCACGCAGGGAGCAGCCGTGCCGTGAGCACTTGCTGCCTGCAATCGCCCAAAGGAGCAGCTGCTGCCCATGACTGCCCAAGGAGCAGACACCTCCCAAGATCACATGAGGAGCAGCCACTTCCCATGATCGCACGACACCCCACTAAGCTG
>NW_005220282.1:0-215 GCF_000412655.1 Myotis brandtii
GTGTAGACTGGGAGGCAGGGATGTGCTGCTGCTTGTTAGCTCCTCACGGCCCTGAGCGAGACCCAGTGGTGATCAGCGATCTCAACCAGACTCAGTTTATTTACCCTTTTGTACAGCCAAGAGCTTTGTCCCAAGTGAAGGGCAATTCTGGGCACACTTGAGTTTGTCAGCTCTCTGTTCCTGCCCTAGGTGTGGTCCCAGGCATGCAAAGATAG
>NW_005220283.1:0-215 GCF_000412655.1 Myotis brandtii
TCTTAGATTCTAGGTAACTTAGTCTGATGGAGAATAAAAGGGGTTTTGAGGTCTGGTTGGTAACTCAGTGGTTAGAGCATCGGCTTGTGGCCTGTGTGCGGAAGGATCGTGGATTTGATTCCCAGTCAAGGGCAAGTATCTGGGTTGCAGGTTCTATCCCTGGCCCTGTTTGGGGCATATGTGGGAGGCAACCAATCGATATGTCTCTCTCACAT
>NW_005220284.1:0-215 GCF_000412655.1 Myotis brandtii
ATCTTAAAGTATGTTATAATGAGCTTGACTATGACTGGTCATAACTGGAGAGACAGGTATTCATCAGATGTGGACCCGATATGTGCCTAGAGACACCATGCCAATTGTGAGGACTGGTCAAGAAGGGCAGCTAGGAGCTCCAAAAGCACTCCTTCTACCAGGTGTACCAGTTAATAACGCGGATTTCTTTCAATAGATGGAGTTACACATATGTT
>NW_005220285.1:0-215 GCF_000412655.1 Myotis brandtii
ATGAAAAGGCAAGTCACAGACAGAGATAAAATAGTCACGAATCAAGGAAATATTTAGAACATATAAAGACCACCAATAAAACAATAATTAAAAGATAAACAACCCAATAGGAAATGGACTTAGATACCAAAAAAATATACATACACACATTATTGAGAACTTTTTGGCTATTTTTCTATGTGTGTGTGTGTATACTTATACTTACACATATATGC
>NW_005220286.1:0-215 GCF_000412655.1 Myotis brandtii
ACTGACCCCATAGATCCCCTGAGGACCCGTGTGTTTCAGACTGGGTCCTCCAACAAGAACCACAATGTCGACTTAACCACCCTCACCAGCACTGATGGAGCCCTTTCCAGGTGTCACACACAAAGAGCGTCCCGTGTGCTCTCGCCTTCATTCTCACTACAGCCCTTACCAGGGACTCTCGTCATCTCATTTTACAGATGAGGAAACTGAGGCAC
>NW_005220287.1:0-215 GCF_000412655.1 Myotis brandtii
AAAAGTTGGTTAAAAACTGGAGTCAAAATGCTGATTAACAATAATAATAATTAAATTTAGGTATATTTTGGCCTCAATTACCTTGACCAAAGGATCAAAACTTGTATAAATTGCGTTTTGCCTATTTGGTCCAGAATTCCCTGGTACCCACAATGTATCCATAGTGCACTGACATTCACAAAACATGGTGGCTGTTTAAACACTACAAGCTGTTT
>NW_005220288.1:0-215 GCF_000412655.1 Myotis brandtii
AAAAGAATGACTATGAAGAGACATTTTTCTAGAAATTCTTAACTGTATATTGCACTGAAGTTTCTTGAAAGGAGCATTATGACATTTTGGATTGGATAATTATTTGTTGTGGGAGACTGTTCTGGGCATAGTAGGATGTTTAGCAGCGTCACAGCCTTTACCCATTAGCTGTCAGTAGCCCTACCCCCAGCGTGACAACCAAAATTGCCAAAGAT
>NW_005220289.1:0-215 GCF_000412655.1 Myotis brandtii
ATAGAAATTGGACATTCCTTGAAGATTTTACTTATTCATGCATTTTATGTCTAAACAAACAGCTTTCAATCTGTCTTTGTATTTGTACCTTACAATAAGATGTTGTCAAATAATGCCAGAAATACACTGTAAAATAAATTTTGTTTTCAATAAATATGTAATTTATTTTTAGAAAATCTTATATTCAGGCATTTAGATTGTGGCTCCACCCCAAT
>NW_005220290.1:0-215 GCF_000412655.1 Myotis brandtii
GTCTGAACACTGAGAAGCTAGGGAACTGTTTCCTGGGGACATGTCCCATCCTCCGCTGGCTGTTTCCATGAGCTTGTTATCCTGACACGCGCAGCACCTCACATCCCAGCTTGGGGCACTGACCCACCGCTGTCCGCGTGGACGCGGGAGCCGTCCGTGGCCCTGCCGTGTAGGGAGATGTCTTTCCGGAGGCTGAGGTTGTATTTGAGTCTGGG
>NW_005220291.1:0-215 GCF_000412655.1 Myotis brandtii
TGTGTGTGTGTGTGTGTGTGTGTGTGTGATGTAAAAACTTTCCAAATTGTACCTTTTAATTATATGAAAGTGATTTCACATCAATTATACCTAATAAAGCTTTTTTTAAAAAATCTTTATTGTCTAGGGATTTGTTTCACTATTTTGTCCCCTTTTGTATGTGTTTAAAATGGTCTAGAATAAAAAGTTAAAAAGGAACACCTTTGGGTTTTTTT
>NW_005220292.1:0-215 GCF_000412655.1 Myotis brandtii
AGAGTTCAAAGCTCAATTTTCAGACTCCTGTCCAGTGGTCTCAGTCTTGCAGGCCATGCTTGGCCCCTGGGAAGCTGTATGGATGGGCCCTGTTGGCTTTACATCCTCTGTGTCCGATGTGCCTGCTGCCATGGTCCTTGCCCAGCCTCACTTGGCTATGTATGCAGATCTCACACTGCCAGAGGCCTTCTGGTTGGTAGGAAGCTGATATTTCC
>NW_005220293.1:0-215 GCF_000412655.1 Myotis brandtii
TGAAATTATGGTGATAATTTTCTTTCTCTGGCATTTGTTTATTCAATTACCTAATTCCCTCCATGTACTCTGATAAGCACAGGGAATATAAATATTAATAAAGCAGATTTTCTTTGCTCAAGTTGCTCTATGTTGGGAAATAATGTAATATATTTGATAAGTGTTATTTGAAGGGATGTTATGGTGATACAGAATCATGATGAGGGAGAAACTAA
>NW_005220294.1:0-215 GCF_000412655.1 Myotis brandtii
ATCAAGTTCTGTCAGGGAATGCTAGTTAACATTTTCTTTCTCTCTCTGCCTCTTTGTATCTGCACATGACAAGCAAAATAATTCCCCCAATACATTAAAACATGTAACAACTTTTTAACTGATCTCTCTAAACCATGGCATTCACTATGTTATCCTATGTAAAGAGGCTATTGCTCATGGTAGGAACAATATCTGATATGGGTTTGTTTGGTTTT
>NW_005220295.1:0-215 GCF_000412655.1 Myotis brandtii
GGTGCATGAATTTGTGCATGGGTGGAGTCTGGCCAGCCCTGATGGGGGCCCATCGGCTGGGCCGATGGGGGGGAGGGGTCACGAGTGGTTGGCCAGCCAGCCCCACCCCCAATCGGGGTGTTGGGGGCTGATCAAGGGTGGGGCCGGCTGGGGGGGAGGTGCTCCAATCGGGGCCTGAGATCAGGCCAGTTGGCTGCCGCAGTGCACATCATAGC
>NW_005220296.1:0-215 GCF_000412655.1 Myotis brandtii
TGGGGCAGGGAGGGACCCAGGTGGGGAGGAAAGGGGGAAAAAGAGGGGGTGTATATATAATACTCTCAATAATAAAGACCAAAGAAATAATAATAAAATAAATAGCCTGGCTGGTGTGGCTCAATGGTTGAGTGCCAACCTTTGAACCCGGAGGTTATAATTCGATTCCCAGGTTTCAGGCTTTATCTCCAGTAGGGGGCATGCAGGAGGCAGCC
>NW_005220297.1:0-215 GCF_000412655.1 Myotis brandtii
CTACCTACCTGGAGTTGGCCTCGGATTCCACGGCGTTTGGGGTTTAGTCCGAGGGGACTGCCCCCACTTCAGACAGCAGCGGAGAGTCCTGAGACATATGAAGGACCGGCTGCGAAGCCAGCATCCCTACCAGCGGCTCCTCAGGTCACTGATTCTCTGCGAGGCGCACAGAATGTTCGCTTAGGGTTACTGCTTCGTCAGGAAGGAGTGTCGGC
>NW_005220298.1:0-215 GCF_000412655.1 Myotis brandtii
TGCCTATGACTATGCTTTTTGTATATAAAACCAACCATCCAGAGTCCACACCTCTACCACCTTCCTTATCTGGCTCTCACACACAGAACCACTGTTTCTCTGTCCTGATTACCCTGGAGCCACGTACCAGTTGACTCTGGATAGCTCCTAAATCCCAGAGCCTGCTAGAAATTATTCGAACTAGCTAATCTTAAATCAGGTTACCCTGCCTCCCT
>NW_005220299.1:0-215 GCF_000412655.1 Myotis brandtii
GAGAGAAACATCGACCCATTGTTCCACTTATTTATGCATTCATTGGCCGATCCCTGTATGTGCTCTCACTGAAGATCAAACCTCAGGACGACACTCCAACCAACTGAGCTACCTGGCCAGGGCCTCCGACTCATTTTAATAATGTCCAATATGGACCAAACCATCAAACCGGTCATGTTCACAGAGACAGTGATGTCCTGCTCCTCCCACTGGTC
>NW_005220300.1:0-215 GCF_000412655.1 Myotis brandtii
AGCATCTCCAGGAGGTAAGAGAGTTCCACCAGGAGGTAAGGGGGTCAGTGCCCAGGGCAGAGATGGTATGGATATCCGTTCTCAAGGCCTGCAGGGATGAACTGACATTATATTCTGAGTCAGGTGTGTAGGTGCAGCACTCGGACCTGTGAGAGCACAGCTCCCTCCTTGCGCTGCAGTCAGCAAGTCTAGTGCCATCGGGTTCTGTAACACTA
>NW_005220301.1:0-215 GCF_000412655.1 Myotis brandtii
TGAGCACAGGTCACCTGCTGAGGAGGAAGAAGCTGTGTCCCTGGGGCGGGGCGAGAGGTGCATTAGGCTGACCTCACCCAGGTGGTGGGGGTGTGCAGTCCTGAGCACAGGGAGTGGGTTGCAGACGCCACAAATGTGCCCTCAAAAGCCAGTGTTGTAGACGCGTCACCATGGAGGCCATGACCCGCAGCCAGTGTTAGGGAGTGGACGGCAGG
>NW_005220302.1:0-215 GCF_000412655.1 Myotis brandtii
ACTGCAGAGATATTTGGTAATATTTGGACACATTTTTGATTGTCACAACTGGGGAGTTGCTCCTGGCATTCAGTGGGTAGGGAAGAGGCTAGGGCTGCCGCTGAACCTCCTAATGCACAGGACAGCCCCCCAATAAAGAATTGCCCCAAATGCCGATAGGGCTGAGGGCGAGAAATCCTGTACTATACGCTATGGCCTCTTGGGACCTCACCAAA
>NW_005220303.1:0-215 GCF_000412655.1 Myotis brandtii
CACTCTCCCTCTCTGAAATCAATATATATATAAAGATTTTTCTCATCAGGTTCTTTACGGTGGCAAACATTTAGAAACGAGGCACTAACTTATGCCCCCGTGGTAGATTATTGCAGAGCAGCAGCCTGTGGCTCCAAGCAGCAGGGCCGGGAGCCGTCCAGGCCCCTCCTGGGAGCCCGGGCCCCGATGGGGGTAGGTGCGGGGAGCACTCACTC
>NW_005220304.1:0-215 GCF_000412655.1 Myotis brandtii
AAGTGGGTGAATAAACAACTTCCCTGGTCTCTGATGAAAGCACAGATTTCTGAGTCTTATATGACTAATTTCTTATCATTTGTGCCACGTAAAGTCTTGATCATGGGGCTTGGGTCTAAGAATCATATTTGTTGTCCAAGATACAGGTATCTTGAGAGGCAATATAGCAGTGTAAAATTGTGTTAGATGCCCACAGCTGGTCAGGATTCTTTTGT
>NW_005220305.1:0-215 GCF_000412655.1 Myotis brandtii
AAGATAGGCATTCAGTTTTCTCACATGGCTTCTTCTCCCAACCCACAAATACTTAACCCTCATCCCATTTTCTGAGTTTATAGTTGCACTACACTTGTGGATTAGAACACTTTTATTGTGTTCCTCCATGTACCCATAAGCAATTTACCTCACACTCTACATCTATTCCAGTAGTTCCCAGCCTTCTGGCCCTTTAAATACAGTTCTTCATGTTG
>NW_005220306.1:0-215 GCF_000412655.1 Myotis brandtii
TTTTGTTTATTTATAGTAATTAATTAATGTAATAATTATAATAACTTTAAAATGTGTCCATGATATTGCATGCTCTTTCTTATTTGGTGGTTCTGGGGATTATGGCAAATTTCTGTTTTTGGCATAGGTTGACAATAATTTTTTTTCATTTTTGTTATTAGACTTTTGGTTGTCTTATAGAATAGCCTGTTTTCAGTGTAAATTATAGTTTATTT
>NW_005220307.1:0-215 GCF_000412655.1 Myotis brandtii
ATTTTAAAAGCTAGCCTTGCCTCATTTTCCCCCTCTATGGCAGATCTGCTTCTTTCTAGTATGTTCCATTTCCATAAGTACTGACACACTTTCTCCTGAACATTCTTAAATCCGTCTTCTCTGTTCTTCTGTTGCTGCTTATTCCATAATCTCACCCCCCCCCCTCCAAAAAAAAAGAAAATTGTTACAATAACCCTTTTCTAACTGGTTTTCAC
>NW_005220308.1:0-215 GCF_000412655.1 Myotis brandtii
AGCTGATTGATGTTTCTCTCTCATCGATGTTTCTAAAACAAATAAAATATATATTTTTTAAAAAGAAATGAAAGAGGTGAAGAAGTAACAAGAGACCCCACAGAAATACAAAGGATTATAAAAAAGTATACTATGAACAACTCTACTTCAACAATCTGGAAAACCCACATGAAACTGACATATTCTTTTTTTTAAAAAATATATTTTATTGATTT
>NW_005220309.1:0-215 GCF_000412655.1 Myotis brandtii
AAGAGTAACTCCAGGAGAGGGGACCATCCCCTCCCCGTAGTTGTCAGCACGAGTACTTCACCCCCTTCCCCGATGACGAGTCCTGGTCTCTAACCCTGCACCGCCGCCCCTCCCTCCCTTCTCCCGCACTCCCTCTGCTCAAGCAGCCAGTGCCCCTGCCGTCGTCTGGCCCTGTGGTCCTCCCTTTCCTGGTTGTGCCCCACACTGATCCCCGA
>NW_005220310.1:0-215 GCF_000412655.1 Myotis brandtii
TCCTGGGTTTGCATCTGTCTTCTCCCTACCTTCGTAACTATATTCTGGGGGGCCATGCAGATGCTTGGGAACTTCAGGTCCATGTCCCCAGGAGCAGAGGAGACATGAGCAGGGCCACAAACGACACATGCGATAAGGAGCTCACACCAGAGAGGAAGCGAGCACACCCCTTCCTTCCGACAAAGTCTCGCTATGAGAAGAAGTCAGCTGGACTG
>NW_005220311.1:0-215 GCF_000412655.1 Myotis brandtii
TGCTCTATCCACTGAGCCAAACCGGCTAGGGCTTACTATGTTTTCATGCATTCATTCATTTACTTCACCATTCAGTTTCCTAGTCATTAGGGACTGTTGGTGTGAGTCAGCCACTGACTCATAACAGTTAAACCTAAATAACAGTCCTTGACTTGGAGGAGGGGCTGAATTATACTTAAAAATTTTAATGTACTTAAAAACTTGTCAAAGGCTTG
>NW_005220312.1:0-215 GCF_000412655.1 Myotis brandtii
CTATTTTAAAGATGACTACTACCCAAAGCAATGTACAGATTCAATGCAATTCTATCAAAATCCCAATGACTTTTTTTGTGGAAATAGAAAACCCATCCTTAAATTCACATGGAATTTCAAGGGACCCTGAATAGGCAAAACATCTTCAAAAACAAAGGTAGAGGACTCACACCTTCCCATTTCAAAATTTCCTATAAAACTATAGTGATTAAAAG
>NW_005220313.1:0-215 GCF_000412655.1 Myotis brandtii
ATGCTCTATCCACTGAGCCAAACCAGTTAGGGTGTGAGGTTTTCTATGATAACGATTACCCAGCGCCAATGAAGGCTTATAGCAGTAAATAAGTAATAATAAGCTATTATTTATATACATTTTATTAGTGATAATTTTTAATATGACTAAAGCCCATGACCTTGATCTAAAGTATCTTCATTTAATTACTTATTATTATTGTCTCAAATAACATA
>NW_005220314.1:0-215 GCF_000412655.1 Myotis brandtii
CTCCACCAAGTAGGTATATTGGTGAGTCTCCTCCTCGAATTCTTCACTCAGCTGCTCTTCCACTGCCATCCCCATGGGGTCTCGAGCCTGAATCTAAGGAGCCCCAGCTGTCACCTATTGACGTATTTGATTTCCTTGATGGTGAGTATGAACACCAGGCTCCTGTAGGATCCAGAGGACCAGGGGAGCTGGACAGCATGCCAGAAGAAAGTAGT
>NW_005220315.1:0-215 GCF_000412655.1 Myotis brandtii
TCTGACTCCTAGGCAGTCACAGGGCTGGGGGTTGGGCGGCAACATCAGTGCGGGATCCCTGAGGCTGGTGTGGAGAACCTCTCTGTTGGAATCCCTACACCCACCACCCTGGAGCCAGGCTCCGCAGGTCGGGTTTCAGTGAGTGCCATGCCATCCCATGGGGCTGCTCGGAGCAATTTCCACCTGCCCAGCAAGCCCAGGGAAGGCCTTTCCTT
>NW_005220316.1:0-215 GCF_000412655.1 Myotis brandtii
AGTGGCTACACATGAAATTTTGTGCATTGGCCCTTTAAAAGATTGCCTGCATTTCCAACTGTCTCTGGCAGGCAGACAGCAACCCTGATGCTTTTCACAGCCAGATCTTGTGTGGGCACTTTTCTCAGTTTTGGTGTTCTGGACTTGAGGGCCCAGTTTGCGGTTTAGACTCCAGAGTTCTTAGTGGGAACCCTCCCACAGCTGAGATACTCCTC
>NW_005220317.1:0-215 GCF_000412655.1 Myotis brandtii
CAGGACACTCCTGTTCGCTGCCATCAGATCAGCCAGGGAATGCTCCCCACCCCCAGGTACAGCCCCGAGCTGGAGCCAGGCGGCCCTTGGTTTGGCCACATCACAGGACTTCCCGGCTGCTGAGCTCCTCCTGATCTTTCTCTCCTGTGATTCCAGCAAACTGACCCGTACACTGAACATTCAAGTTACAAATATTTATATGCCTCGAGCCTCTT
>NW_005220318.1:0-215 GCF_000412655.1 Myotis brandtii
TTTAAGATAATCTTGGGCCAGGGAGTTTGTAAGCCCCATGGTCTCATATTAAAGAGCTCATAGCATCTTGGTATCCTGGGATGAGGGCCTGACCACCCACTTTCCAGTCATAATCATGCAGCCCTACGGATTGAATCCCTTACTAACCAAACCCACATATACTGAGTCACAATCTTAAAATCCTTAAAATCCCAATAAGAGATGTTAGAATGGAC
>NW_005220319.1:0-215 GCF_000412655.1 Myotis brandtii
CCTGGGGGGCAGCAGGCGTGGGCCTGGGGGTCGGCGGGCACAGGCCACTCACACTGGATCTTGTAGTCGGGAGGCAGGAGGCGGATGTGAGAGAGGGGGATCCTCCCCGTGTCTCCGTCGTCGAACTCCACAGTGATGAGGTCCCCGTCGTCCTCGAGGCCCAGCAAGCCTGTGGGAGAAGGGCGGGGTCAGGGGCCCGCAGACCGAGGCGGATG
>NW_005220320.1:0-215 GCF_000412655.1 Myotis brandtii
AGTTTCTAGACTAATCCAGGCACTCCAGGTGAAAGCACTGGGTAAGCAAAGGCCCAGAGGCATGAACATGGAGGGCAAGTTCTAGGACCGCTGAGAAGGAGTCTGGAGTGGGAAGAGGCCAGCAAAGTCATTTGGGGCCAGAACCTGGAGGGCCTTGAATGCCTGGCTCAGTCACGTCAACTTCTCCGGAGGGTAATGGGGAGCCACAGGTGATT
>NW_005220321.1:0-215 GCF_000412655.1 Myotis brandtii
CCTGGTGATGACCCGTCCTGACAGCTGCAGCCGTTCAGACCTCTCTGGTCCACAGGCCTCGAGGAAGGGCGAACAGCCAGGGCAGCCGGGACTTCAGAGCACATGCTTTGACTTTTTTGGTTAATCCTCACTCGAGGATAGTTTTCCATTGATTTTAGAGAGAGAGGAAGAGAGAAGAAAAGACAGAGAGAAACATCAATGTAAGAGAGACACAT
>NW_005220322.1:0-215 GCF_000412655.1 Myotis brandtii
CCACCACCGAGCACTGCCCAGCACTTCACAGCTCACAGGGCACCTCCGCATGGGGTGTCGCTGTCCTCACTTCCGAGGGTGGGATTCTCAAGGCTGGTCAGCGGCAGAACCAGCCCCCGGATTTATGTCCAGATCTGGCTTCTCTCCCACTGCATGGGGTCCAGCTCGGCCCACGGCAGCTGTGCCTTCCTAAGAGAAACCCCAGAATCTCAGGC
>NW_005220323.1:0-215 GCF_000412655.1 Myotis brandtii
TCAATATTGGCATTCATCGGGGTTCTGTCCAGGTACCGTTAGCTTTCTCACTCCTCTTGGTTATTCTTATTCATGCTCAATGAATGAAGTTTTAACTGAAGTCTCTATCCCAATCCTGCTCTTCCCTCCTGAAGTCTATCCGTATAGATAGCTGGTAACTGAACATCACCTTTCAAGGGACTTTCCCACAAATACTTAAAGTCAGCATGTTTACA
>NW_005220324.1:0-215 GCF_000412655.1 Myotis brandtii
GGCACCCCACCAAACAGGGTGTCCCTTTGACCCTCACCGCCCTGCCAGGCCAAGGTCACCTCCATCCGCACAGATGAGAAGATGGGAATCCAAAGAGTTAAACACCTTGCACAGCCATAAGGCACAGAACTGGGATTCCCAGCCCGTGTCCCAGGCCCTATTGCCCATCCTCCTCCTCCCAGCCCTCCCCTAGGAGGACGGGCACTCTCTCCACC
>NW_005220325.1:0-215 GCF_000412655.1 Myotis brandtii
TTTATTTATTTTATTTTATTTCATTTTATTTTATTCCCACCAAGCATTCACAAGGCCAAGAAAGGGCATGCACTCCGGGTACCCATCTTCACACACACACACACACACGGATCGTCAATCTCTTCTAAAATTGTTTTGTTTGTTTTTTTAAAAATATATATATATATATTTTATTGAGCTCAGAGAGGAAGGGAGAGGGAGAGATAGAAACATCC
>NW_005220326.1:0-215 GCF_000412655.1 Myotis brandtii
GGCCCGAGCCCAGCTCCTGGGAGACGGCAGGCACTTCTGGGGGGACCACCCCGGTCAGTAGGACACCTGGGAAGAAACGCCTGGTGTCGGGAGCAGGGTGCACAGTTCCGGGGGCCTGCGCGTTCCTCCCTCCCGAGCGGCCCTGGGGGCTCGTGGGTGTGGGGGCTCTGCCGCCCGTCCTGCGTCTGCTGCTCTGTCACGCGAGCTGTTTGTGA
>NW_005220327.1:0-215 GCF_000412655.1 Myotis brandtii
CATCCCTGGAGACCATCAACATTGAGACCACCCAAGAAACTGAATGAGAATAACCAAAAACATGGGAGGGACGTTAGTTCCCACTGCTGAGTCAAACCGTCCCTTAAAAGTACAAATTCAAATTTATTTTGTAAAGGTTGCCCAGATTTCTCGGGATTTTCTTTTTATGGTTTCTGCTGAGTCACCTGGAAATCCACTGGTGTGTCAATCCTCAG
>NW_005220328.1:0-215 GCF_000412655.1 Myotis brandtii
TAAACATGCAAAAATCAATTGTATTTCTATATATTAGCAATAAATACATGGAAATCAAAATTAAAAATAACTTCCACTTATACTAGCTATAAAATGAATGCTTAGGTGTAAATCTGTAGATATAGCATGTGTATGTTGAAAACTACAAAATGCCAATGAGAGAAATCAAAGAAGATCTAAACAAATGGAGAGAAATAACTATGTTCATAGTTTTT
>NW_005220329.1:0-215 GCF_000412655.1 Myotis brandtii
TACACACAGATGCACCCACACTCAGCAGCTCCATGTTCTGGTGCGACTCCATTCCTGTCAAATGGCTCTTCCTCACCGCTTCTCTTCCTCCCTGACCAGCCCCTGCTAATCCTTCTGGAATCTTTGTGAGTCAAACTCAGCTGTCGGCTATCCAGGATGCCTGTGTGCCGATCCCCTTCTTCCCTAACCTGGTGAAGGAAATAGACATACAAGTC
>NW_005220330.1:0-215 GCF_000412655.1 Myotis brandtii
AGTATTCTATGTTATACAAAAGAGGATGGCCATAAAATTGAAATTAATTTTATTTAGACCTATTACATACATATTCATTCTGGAGGTACCTAACAATTACTTCTTTAGAGTTTAATCCTTAAACTGAAATGGTGGTCTACTTAAAGAATATTTGGCTATTTCTTACAAATTTGGTTATGCATTTGGGTAAATTTTCTGTAATGTTACTTTGGGCA
>NW_005220331.1:0-215 GCF_000412655.1 Myotis brandtii
GAGTCAAAAAGTTTGCCCACCCCTGCTCTAGAAGGAAAAATATATGATGACACACCAGAAAAGTTAAAAAAGAGTTCAAAGAGAATAGAAAAGTAAAAGAAATTTTAAATAGAGGTGAATGAGCTAAGAAAATAAATTTAAGATAACAATAAAGCTATTGCAAAAAATAAAATCATATTGAAAGCAATAAGAAGTTGAATACATGATAAAAAAAA
>NW_005220332.1:0-215 GCF_000412655.1 Myotis brandtii
CCGGGTGCACAAATTTTTGTGCACTGAGCCTCTAGTCCATATATAAATATTATAACATGTAATTTATGGACTATATTTGATTTCAAAAGCTTTATATGATAATCAGTTCTTTACCCTATTGGTAAGGGTTAGCTAGCTAGCTTAATCAGGCAGACATGAAGAGGGGCAGGGGGGATGGCAGGGAGTATGGAAACATTTCTGGCCTGAGCAATTAA
>NW_005220333.1:0-215 GCF_000412655.1 Myotis brandtii
CCTGCGATCAGGGCCATCTTCCACCTGCTCGCCAGTCTCCAGTCCCGCCTCACCACCGCCACCCACCCCCTTCCCCTCACCCGTCCCCAGTCCCACCCACCACCACCCACCCTGGTTCCCTGTTCGCCATCCAGGGATCGGAGCCTGTGGGCCAGGGGCCGGGGGGGGGGAGGGACCAAGAGGTGGTCAATGCACTTCATAGCAGCTGGTCGAGT
>NW_005220334.1:0-215 GCF_000412655.1 Myotis brandtii
TCTGCCTGCTGGATCTATTCATTACTAAAATAGTGGTATGAAGTCTTCAACTATAATAGCGGGTTTATCTATCTCTCCTTGCTGTTCTATCAGGTTTTATTCCATGTATTTCGATGCTCTGTTAAGTATTGTTATGTCTTTTTGGAGAACTGACCCCTTTAATATAATGTAATGCCTTCTCTTTATCCCTGATACATTTTCTGCTTTGCCTGCAG
>NW_005220335.1:0-215 GCF_000412655.1 Myotis brandtii
CCGGTGCCGGAAGGGCCCACTCACAGGCGTGAGCACCGCGCTGAAGCCCTCCTGGGACATCTCGAACTGGAAGGAGCTGCTGCTCACGGTGTGGGTACCTGGGGGAGGCATGGCACTCGGGTTCGGGTTCGGGGCGGGGGGAGGGGGGACAGGATTGCCAGGACACCTCAGCTTTTCTTTTTAATCCTCACCCGAGGGTGTTTTTCCATTGATTT
>NW_005220336.1:0-215 GCF_000412655.1 Myotis brandtii
TGTTTTATCTTCCTTCTCCCGACCCAGGAGCACTTGCAAGTGGGAGTTAAAGGTGCCCTGAGGGGCACAGTCACAATGAGGTGGGCATGGCCTGCAGGAGAGCCCCCCCCCCCATCCCCCGGAGTTCCCAGGTCCCTTTGGAAGCTGGTCAGGGGCAGCCCAGCCCGTGTCCTCCCCCGCTGTGCGACCACCTGGGCCTCACCTGGACCCGGAAC
>NW_005220337.1:0-215 GCF_000412655.1 Myotis brandtii
TCTACACGAATAATAGACAAATATGTAAATTGACCATCTCTCCACGATGCCCATAGCCAATCAGGAGTGACTATGCAAACTAACTCAACAAAGATGGCGGGCCTGTGGGCATCGAGGAGGTACGCAGGCACTGAGCGGCCAGGGGCAGGGACAGGGCCAGATGCCTGCTATGAGGGGGGTGGGGCAGGGGGTGGAGTGAGCTACAGGAGGGCGGC
>NW_005220338.1:0-215 GCF_000412655.1 Myotis brandtii
CTCCCTGAACTAGTTTTAGAGTGTGATTCTGGCCAAAGAAACAATATATATATATGATATATTTATTTCCAATCTTTTAAAAGGTACATATTTACCCCCTGTGATGAGGACAATACATTATCACTATAGCACATCATGGAAAAAATGAAACTTTAAAAAATAATATGAAAATCATCTTTTATAATGTCTTACATATCTTCCTTAAAAAAGCAGCC
>NW_005220339.1:0-215 GCF_000412655.1 Myotis brandtii
CAGCCAGATTTTTTTGTAGTCAGATGCAAGATTTTTCCAAAATTTATATGTAAAGGAAAAGAAAAAAATAAACATTTTTAAAAGGAAAAATAAGGTGGCATGTATTTGACTTCAGGACATATGATATAACTAAAGTAGACAAAACTATGTATACAGTGATGAATGGAAGAGAATAGAAAACCCAGAAATAGCCCCATACCACAGAAGTGTGGCCA
>NW_005220340.1:0-215 GCF_000412655.1 Myotis brandtii
TTCCGTACGGTTTACGAACTCAGCTTTTGCCGTTTTGGAGGGTTGAGTCGTGTTTTCTGAGGTAGAATTGTGCAAGAGAATTTAAGAAAATCGAACACCGTGAACCATAGAATTGGCTCATGTCATTCGAATTGTGATGCAGGACTAAGCAAATCATGAATTCAAATGCCAAATCGACTGCATCATTTGAACAAGTACTTCGTCAACCTAACAGA
>NW_005220341.1:0-215 GCF_000412655.1 Myotis brandtii
ACCCCAAGTTCAGTTCAAACTTGTATTGGTTGGTGACAATGGGGCTGGGAAAGCTACATTCATGAAACACCATCTGACTGGGGAATTTGAGAAGTATGTAGTAGCCACTCTGGGTATTGAGGTCCCTCCCCTTTTGTTCCAACAGAGGGCCTATTAAGTTCAATGTATGAAATACAGTGGGCCAGGAGAAGTTCAGCAGATTGAGAGACGGCTAT
>NW_005220342.1:0-215 GCF_000412655.1 Myotis brandtii
TCTGGTGAGTCCCACCATCGTGGGTGGGGGACATGGGTAGGGACAGGTGCCCGGGGTTCGCCACCGCCGGTCACAGGTGGGAGCTGGGATGCCGGCTGCCGTGTGGGGGAGGTGTTCCCCGGCTTTGACGGAGAATCACTTCTGTGCACGGGTCCATGGAGTTCTCCGTTTCTGCAGCGTCAGGGAGCTCGGCTTCTTCTAGTGACTGAGTCAGA
>NW_005220343.1:0-215 GCF_000412655.1 Myotis brandtii
GATAGGAGGCTCTGGGGTGAGGACTCTCTCCCAAGTCAGCCCTCTGTGATTCCCGCTGGCAATGCCAGCACGGACTTATCGCCTCTGTCGTAGGCTTGGGCTTGGGCCGCGGTCATAGGCTTGGGCCAACGTTTGCCACCATTCTCTTGCCTCCTGCTCTTCAGTCTCTGCTCCTATTCAGCACCAGAGCTGTCTGAGCAATGCCTCCAGGCCCT
>NW_005220344.1:0-215 GCF_000412655.1 Myotis brandtii
CTAGCCATCTTGTTTCACCTGGGGTGGGAGTAGAGGGGCGGGGAAGGACTGAGAAGCACATGTGAAGGTTACAGGACACAGGTACAAGATCACCAAAAGACTGAGACCTACCTATAGGACTACAGAATTCCCCCCTCCCTCCACATCTCACCACCACACTACTAAAGATCTATTTATAGCAGCTCCTGTTACCCAGTGCATCGTGTCCGGCTACC
>NW_005220345.1:0-215 GCF_000412655.1 Myotis brandtii
GTGTGCATTTTTCAATGTATGACAGGGTTCAGGCCAATTTTCTCTTCCCTTCTTCTTACCTGATATGAAGGCTACATCAAACCTCAGTTCTCAAATATCTCCTATCTTAAACAATTCTGTTTTTAACTAAGTTGTTTCTGGAAAAATGTCTTGGTTGTCAAACAAAACTTTGCCTCTGGACCCAACAACCCTTTCATGCTGACACCTGTATGATC
>NW_005220346.1:0-215 GCF_000412655.1 Myotis brandtii
GGCAAATTTAGGTTTAAATGTAAAATCTTTTTTTCATCTTTAGAATTTTTCTTCTAATGAAAAGAGGGCTTTCTGGGGAAGCCCTATGCACGTGAAACAGGACATCCCTGTGTATGGGAGGAATGCACCTAGGAGTCGTTGTGCTGTTTGCCTCCAAGTGGCAGCATCAAGAAAGGTACTGTGTGGATGAGAACTATGAACTATGTAGAAGCCAT
>NW_005220347.1:0-215 GCF_000412655.1 Myotis brandtii
GTTTTTTTTAGATTCACAGGTGTATTTAAATACAATACAGATGTTTTTCTCTTGATAATCACTACAGTGAAAAATATATTGAATTACAATAATAAAAGATTTAGGCTTATAAAAGTTGGAGGTAAGGATAGGGAAAGAGAATATACTCTGATTTTTTTAAAGGAAAGAAATAAGGAATGAAAAAAGAAGGAAAGCAAGCAAGCAAGCAAACAAGC
>NW_005220348.1:0-215 GCF_000412655.1 Myotis brandtii
GGATAGGAGGGTAGTTAGCCAGGGGGACCAATTGAATAGTTTCTGGAAACAATTCTTGGAGCTTCTTAGCTGCTGCTCTCATTTCTTAATATTTTTTTCTGACTGGGGCCAAGCTCTCCTGTATGATTCCTGTGTTATTGGTGTAGAAACAGCAGGTTTCTCCCAACACAGCACAAAGTCCTCCTTGCTGTAGGAGGAGGAGGTCTAATCTTCTC
>NW_005220349.1:0-215 GCF_000412655.1 Myotis brandtii
TCGGTCCGAGGGGCACCTTCCCCGTGCGCTCGGGCGACCCGCCCGCGACAGCATGTGGGGCGACTCCCCTCCGTCCCGAGAGAAAACCTTGATGGACCAGAGTTGGCGGGGTCATCCGCGTCCGATCGGAACATCCCGTTTGTGGGGAACTCTCCCTCGGTAACGTCTTTTCAGGCTACTTTGGGGGCAAGGACCCAAGTCTTCCGGTTCCAACG
>NW_005220350.1:0-215 GCF_000412655.1 Myotis brandtii
GCGCAGAGACTATGAGGGAACAGCAGCTTCCGCGAGCTCCGTGAATGGCGCTACGGACCGGACGTAAACCACCACCGCGATCGTTCTCTCATCAATTGGAATGCTCAGCCCCCCGGGGGCGCCTCGATTCCCCTGCTGCAGTGTGGCCGATGAGACAGTGCCAGCAACGGCCTGCTCGGGGGTCTCCTGCCTCCATCCATGGGCACCGTGGAGCG
>NW_005220351.1:0-215 GCF_000412655.1 Myotis brandtii
TGTGCTGTGGGTCTTCGTGGAGCAGCTGTCCAAGGGCATTCCCAACTGGCAGGGTTAAATGTGCTTCCTGATCATCCCACTTGTTTAACACCCCATGGCTTGGTACCTTTGTTCCGTCGATTACCACTCCACAAATTCTTCTATGACCTGGCTTGGCAGAACCTGTTCCATAAGCTGAAGGCCCATGCAGGACACACTGGGCATGGTGTTGAGAA
>NW_005220352.1:0-215 GCF_000412655.1 Myotis brandtii
CCTGGACGGTGGCCACTCCCAGTCTGAGCACCTCTCTGACCTTCAGGAGGAAAGTAACGGGCCGGGAGGCTGGGTGGTGGCCCTTCCAGCGCTCTGAGGGGCCCTGGCCGGGCACAGCGGCGCAATCACTGGGCACCCGGGACTGTACCACCTGGTCACGCTGGGGAGAAGGGCCTCTGAGGGGCTGCGTGGAGATGCTGCCCTGGGCTCCAGCA
>NW_005220353.1:0-215 GCF_000412655.1 Myotis brandtii
GGCAGCTCCTGCATTGAGTGTCTTCCCCTTGGTAGTCGGTGTACATCATAGAAACCAGTTGACAGGTCGTTCAGTCGTTGGTCGCTTAGGCTTTTATATATAGAGATATCTTGATTTACCATAAACTCTTTCTAGTTCCTGGGCAGGGAGGTGAGGGGGGTTGTTAGTATTTCATAAGCTTTAGCTCTTCAAACTCCAGTAACTACTGGGTTTTT
>NW_005220354.1:0-215 GCF_000412655.1 Myotis brandtii
ACCCGTCTCCTCCAGGTCCTGCCTCCGCAGTGACCCCCACAGATAAATGCAGGCGGCAGGCACCTCCGGGGGACCCAGCTGAAACTGAAGGGCACGGAGCTCACTCAGCCAGCAGCAAAGGGAACAGCCTGAACGTAAGTGGTGTGCTCAGGGGCCACTTGGCTGAAGGGCAGGGAACAGGGGGCCCTGGACCAAGGGGGTGGGGGCGGATGACC
>NW_005220355.1:0-215 GCF_000412655.1 Myotis brandtii
TATTTCAATTTTCTCCCATGACGAAGGGTAATGATGGGTATCACTGCTTCTGGGAGTTTTAGGTTCAAAATTCAATAAGCAGGCCATTTTGAAATTGGGGTTGACTAGGAAAGGGTCCACAGGTTAAACTAATACCCCTGCTAGGCAGTATTACCTGTGGGGAATATTATCTATATGCATAAAAGCCTAATATGCAAAGTGTTCCCTCAGGAGTT
>NW_005220356.1:0-215 GCF_000412655.1 Myotis brandtii
GTTAGTAGTGGAACCAGAATTTGATCCCAGGCTGCCTGACTCCAGAACTCTATTTTAACCAATATGTTAAATGAAATGTATTAACAAGAATCACACAGCTTATAATTTAAACACTCCTGTGCATAATGCTTATTTATTTTCTTTCAAGCAGGAAACACAAATAATATCTATTCGAATGATAGTGCTTTCCATTTGGAGAAGCACTAATCAATAAC
>NW_005220357.1:0-215 GCF_000412655.1 Myotis brandtii
GGTCATAATAATCTGGCCATTCATTGTATACATATATCAGTTGATTATTAACTTATGGTTGGCTCATTTTTAGAGACCCCCACGCAGAGCCATGATTTTCAAAGCATTTAATTCAAATAGAAATCATTTCAATCCATACAAGTATATTTGAGAATATTTCAAATGAGGAATCTCTTACTACTTAATGAATTGGATAGGAATTCTTCACACCGATA
>NW_005220358.1:0-215 GCF_000412655.1 Myotis brandtii
CCTCGGGGAGAGCAGCACCGAGGCCAGCAAGACGCTGCCCGCCATCGAGGTGGGGCCCGGGGCGGGTGGGGCTCGCGCTTCCCCGGCCCAAGATTCGCCTCGCGGGTCCTGAGCCACGTGTTTGATGGTGGTTATTAGTGTCGCCGGTGCTGTTGTTGGAGCCGGTACTACTGTCACGTGGCCCCACAGTCAGAAGGGCCTTCAGAGAGGCTCTT
>NW_005220359.1:0-215 GCF_000412655.1 Myotis brandtii
CCCCCCCCCCCCCCCCCAGCCCCTCCCGCCGCGGCCCCCCAGTCTGCTGTCTGCCAGCAGCCCTGCTCTCACCATCGCAGCTCCCACATGCTGACAGCGCTGGCCCCACTCACACCCGCTGACAGTGTGGAGCGAACGGGGCCAGTGCCAACAGCGCGTTTGAGTGGGGCTGGTACTGTCAGTGGGTGTGAGCAGCGGCTGCTGCCCTGATCACC
>NW_005220360.1:0-215 GCF_000412655.1 Myotis brandtii
ATGATTTTCTCTCATCATTAATGTTTCTCTCTCTCTCATGAGTGAGGCTACGAAACAGATCGATCTCTCTCTCTCTCTCTCCTCTCTCTCCCTCTTTCTCTTCCTCTCCAAAATCAATAAATATATATATTATTTAAAAAATAACAAAGAGCACTAAAGGAAAAATTGACCTTTCAAGTTGCAAACCATGGGGGTCAGAGAAGACTTCAGTGGGG
>NW_005220361.1:0-215 GCF_000412655.1 Myotis brandtii
TTCCCACTTTCCTTCTTGCACTTTTGCCATTGTCACGAGGACATGCCCAGGTTAGACTGTTGGTTCTAAGCAAAGGATGAGAAACGTGTAGGGCAGAGTCCTGGTGGCTAAGGCATGTCAACCAAACCCTGTGAAGAACAACGCCCAGGGCCACCTTGCAATCAGGTGAGTGCTTCCGGCAGTACCAGCAGAACCAATGAACCAAGCCCAGCCTC
>NW_005220362.1:0-215 GCF_000412655.1 Myotis brandtii
TGGAAAGGGCAAGTCTGCCCCCTGAAGATGGTTTCAATTCTCCTCCCCTTTGCCTCCAAGTTTGCATTCCATGATCCACCTCAGGGTCACCGCTGCCTCCTGTGTCCCCACGTCGTCCACACCCTCCTCGCACCCCCTCTCTCGACCTGCAGAAACAGCCCGTGCCTTCCCGTCCCTCCAAGAGGCAGATCCATAATGACAGAGCAACTTGGTGC
>NW_005220363.1:0-215 GCF_000412655.1 Myotis brandtii
TGGAAAGGGCAAGTCTGCCCCCTGAAGATGGTTTCAAATCTCCTTCCCTTTGCCTCCAAGTTTGCATTCCGTGATCCACCTCAGGGTCACTGCTGCCTCCTGTGTCCCCACGTCTTCCCCACCCTCCTCGGACCCCCTCGCTCGACCTGCAGAAACAGCCCATGCCTTCCCGTCCCTGCAAGAGGCAGATCCATAATGACAGAGCAACTTGGTGC
>NW_005220364.1:0-215 GCF_000412655.1 Myotis brandtii
CTTGACTTTGGAATCCTTTTAATGATTCTTATGTAGAGGTCCAATGTATAAACCAAGAGTGTTGGGTAGTAGCAGGGGGCAGGTGGTTTGTGGGTGAAGCCATGTGATGCTGCTGGCCTTGCCCTCCGTCCTGCACCTGGCCTACCGCAAGCCCCTGCTAAGGCAGTGCTGGAGAATGCTAGGATTTCAGAGAGCACAGTGAGACCATCACTGAT
>NW_005220365.1:0-215 GCF_000412655.1 Myotis brandtii
CACTGACCTAAACCAGAAAGAAAATGCATATAAATTTATCTGATATTAAAACAATGAAATCAAGAGCTAAGAAACCATAATAAATTCCTCCCTTAGTCATACAAAAGATGGCTTTTAGTACCAGTTCAGGTTCTTTTTTGCTTAAAACCTTTCAGTGACTCCCTAAGCACTCGTGCGCTCACTTTTAAACATTTCTTATAGAGCAGCCTAGAGAA
>NW_005220366.1:0-215 GCF_000412655.1 Myotis brandtii
AACAGGAAGCCCTGGGGGAGAGACTGTGGCCAGGCTGAAAGGGGAACTTGGCCTCCACAGGAGTTTGAGGGTGGAGTGGCTGAGAAATCTTCCTGTCTCCCCTCCTCCACCCCCACCCCCCATGACCCTGCAGGTAAATATGCTGAGGACCCTAGGGGTTGAGTGGCGTGTCCAGATTTGAATCTGAAAGTGACCCCCTTACAGAGGATGTGTAA
>NW_005220367.1:0-215 GCF_000412655.1 Myotis brandtii
TGTAAATATACTTAAAATTTTATATGTATAGCTAGAAAACATTTCAAATCTTCCAAAACTAAGAGGCAATTTATAAAGATTATAGAGACACTAGCATTGTGCAATATTTGTTTACAATATCTCACTTATCTATTAAAAACAAAATATTAAAGATAAAACTAAGATCCATATAAATATCTTTTATACCTCCTCCATAACTAGACATAAACACTATG
>NW_005220368.1:0-215 GCF_000412655.1 Myotis brandtii
AAAGGGACATAAGTTTTACGAGCCAGATCTGGAAGTAGCATTTATTGTTTCTTCTCACATTTCACTTACCAGAACTTGTTGCATGCTCCACCTAGAAGCAAGAAACCTGGGGAATGTTATCTCCTCGTGTGCTTGAGGAGTAGCATTTATTATTGAAAGAAGAAGTGGAATTAGTGGGAATCAAGCCAGTTTCAGCCACATCTAGGAATGGAGGA
>NW_005220369.1:0-215 GCF_000412655.1 Myotis brandtii
CCAAGAGTGACACAAAGAGGGTACAGAGAAAGGCTAGAATCTACCAATGAGGTCTGAGGTTAGAGATCCAAGTCCTACAACATCAGAGTCTATCAAGGCAACTTGTTCAAGGAGTGTAATGTAGGTTTACAGAACAGCTTTTGCTCAAAGACATCTTGAGCCAGAGGATCCCTTTTCTTTTATTAAACCACTGCTTCTAACAGCCATTGATCTTA
>NW_005220370.1:0-215 GCF_000412655.1 Myotis brandtii
CACCGGAGAAGTCAGGAAAGCAGACAGCTGCAGGCGTTCCTGTGTTGGTGGGTAATAGAGCCTCACAGAGGCAGCCATACAGGGTGTGGCCCCAATGTTTTGCTGGGGAAGAGGCAATAACAACATTGCAATATAGAGAGATGCCACGGAGCTAAAAACACTAGGTAATATTTTTAAGTACATATTCTACAGTTGGCCCTGTTTAGAAAGCTTCC
>NW_005220371.1:0-215 GCF_000412655.1 Myotis brandtii
AAAAAAATTACCTACCATATAGGGGAGAAAAACCAGCTGTATACCAGTTCATTCTTCCTATTTTCATGTATATATGTATATGTAGATATACATATATCTACATGTATATTCATAGCACTATCTAACTATAACTGTGTATACATTTTTATAAGTATTGAATGGGACAGCTCATGTTTATTTTTCCCAGCATCCTTCCCACACTCTTTTCCAAGAAT
>NW_005220372.1:0-215 GCF_000412655.1 Myotis brandtii
GTCCCACAGGCCAGGGGAAGCCTGGGGCCCTCCAGGGCCGGGACCTGCCAGCCGGACGGGACTTGGGCAGGCTTACACCCGAGACCAGCGCCCCCCCTGCCAGGGGCTCGGTAAAGGGGAGCATGCTGCCAAGCTGGCTCCCGGGGCAGCGTGTGTTTTTAACCCTTTCTAGCCTAAGGGGGTTTTCAAAGCTTCGGAGAGAATTTCCTGCTGGG
>NW_005220373.1:0-215 GCF_000412655.1 Myotis brandtii
CTCACGACCTACGAGCAGACTCTAGCTCATACGGCCCAGCCATGGGTCCCAGCAGTGAGGATGAAAACGAAAGACAGTGTGACATGACCCGTCCCCAGGAAAGCCTGGGTCCCGCCAGCAGCAAGCTCTGCCTGCGGCCACTTCCCCACCCTGCGCTGCTGCTGGTTCTTGCCTTTCGTGGTCCCCGGTTGGGCGTGTGTCCGAGTTCTCTGGCC
>NW_005220374.1:0-215 GCF_000412655.1 Myotis brandtii
ACCTAAAGAATACTTGTATTAAGAAAGAAATATATATATTTTAAAGTATAAAAACAAAATTCACCAAGATGAATTCTAATTCCCTTCTCTTTGTGTACAAATGTATTTTTTACATATCAGTGTTTCTTTTAATACTTCTTGTATTGTTTAAGCAAATTTCAGTTTTGTTGTTTATGTCACTAACATTTAAAATCAAGGCAAGCGGACCCTTATAC
>NW_005220375.1:0-215 GCF_000412655.1 Myotis brandtii
CTGCATGCCTGAAGCCCCCACACCAGAACACCCCAAATGTGAGCAGAGGCCCTGCACTAAGAACGCCCATGTGCTTGGAGGCACTATTGCCCTGTCCCCCATGTCTCACCTTCAAGGCTGCACCCAAGCTGAGCTCCCTTATTTCCATTCTAGGGCCCAGCACCACTGCAGGAAGGGGTGCCTTTAGTGGGGTGTTTGTCCTGGATCCACCCCCA
>NW_005220376.1:0-215 GCF_000412655.1 Myotis brandtii
TTTATACTTTAAGATCACTCTGGTCTCTGTAGAGATTAGATTGGGAGGCAAAAGAGTGAACGTATTGTGCTGCGTTATTACAAAAGGACAACATGAAGTAAATAAATCGAAGTCCCATGTTCTGTCAACTGGGAACTCTCAGCTTGGTCCAGAAGAGTACGGTTCACAGAATCAAAACCTTTTTTTTTTCTTAATGAAAAAGAATAACCATCTGG
>NW_005220377.1:0-215 GCF_000412655.1 Myotis brandtii
TGTAGACAGATTACAACTAATCAAATTGAAGCAGTAATGACTTCCAGCAAACCAAGGTCCTCAATGGGATGGCTCCACAGGTGAATTTTACCAAATATTCAGAGAAGAACTAACACCTTCTCAAACTATTCAAAAAAATTAAAGAGGAAGGAAGATTCCCAAGTTGATTTTACAAGCCCAGCATTATCCTAATCCCAAAACCAAATAAAGACACT
>NW_005220378.1:0-215 GCF_000412655.1 Myotis brandtii
GCCCTTGGCCAGAATCAAACCTGGGACCCTTCAGTTCCCAGTCCGACGCTCTATCCACTGAACCAAATAGGCTAGGGTGACTAGTTTCTTTATTAATGGGGATGATAATAGCACCAGTCTCATAGACTAAGTGGGAAAGTGCTTGTGTTCACGTGCCTCAATAGTATAAATGGCTCAACAACAAAGCACAGAGTAATGGGGCTCAGTAATGTCTA
>NW_005220379.1:0-215 GCF_000412655.1 Myotis brandtii
GGCTTGATCCCTGGTGGGGGACATGCAGGAGGCAGCCGATCTATGTTTCACTCTCACATTGATGTGTCTCTCTCTCTAAAAATCAGGAAGCTATTAAAAAATACTCCTTTCAATAAAGTCTTAATTTTAATTTATTTCTGTTCTACTCCCCTCCCCCCAGGAACCTGACTGGTATGATAATGTAAAAGTAGTTCAGGGCTTTGCATCCTCAAAAG
>NW_005220380.1:0-215 GCF_000412655.1 Myotis brandtii
TGTATTTCTAAAGCAGAATTTTATAGGCATGACGTGCAAAAGGGCTCCATGGGAAAATGTTTGGAAAAAAACTAGAATAAGCAAAGATAAGCCAGTTTCTTTATCTCAGAATTTCTCACAGCTTTTAATGTGTTAAGTCCATTATGAAGCTCCAAGAGGGAATATGCCACCTCCCTTAAATGTGCATTTGTTTGCTTATTTTTTGCCTTTGCCAA
>NW_005220381.1:0-215 GCF_000412655.1 Myotis brandtii
TCTAGTTGATTAAGTTCAGCTACTCCCCAAGTATATAGGAGGTTAGAGACTAGGCAGGTAACTCAGCCCTCTTCTGATTTTAAGGGTGTTCTGGGTGTTATGAGATGAAGACTAAATGAAATCCTGTGACGTAGAGTAGTATCCTTCCTACTAGATAGTCACCCAGAGAGGGACTAGATGAAGCGAGGACACCATCCAGTAAAAATACAGTCATG
>NW_005220382.1:0-215 GCF_000412655.1 Myotis brandtii
CGCGCACACACACAGTTTACAGAAAGAACCTATGCACTGCTTCCGCTATGGAACAGAAAATAAATTTAAGCAGATCCATTTCTGCTTCTTCAGTCTTGCCTGCAAGTAATAAATCCTCTTTATTCTTTCTTCAAATACCCTAACCACCCCAAGAAGGAGTCAAGCCAAAAACACCTAACTCATCCTCAAAAAAAAAAAAAAAAAAAAAAAAAAAA
>NW_005220383.1:0-215 GCF_000412655.1 Myotis brandtii
CATGAAAGCAAGATAAACCTAGTCACAAGCCAATGAGGCAATAATTTTCTACTTGGGCCACCCATGTAGAATCATCTGGAAGCTTTAAAAACACACCTGAGGGTGGGGTCCAGGTATCAGGACCTCGAGTTCCCAGGTGATTCCGATGGGCAGCCCATCCTGAGACAGGGACATGGCATGAGACTGTGACAGGGACATGAGGGAGCAGCCACCCT
>NW_005220384.1:0-215 GCF_000412655.1 Myotis brandtii
TCTAGCTCAGGCAAAAGGCACATAGGGAAATAAAAATACAATTTCAGATGTAATCAGTTCCACCAAGAGAATAGTGACTGGGAGGGAGTGGTACCATTTGTAGGAATGAGATACACTAATGGGATGAGCAGACACGGGAGGGAGGGAGAGGAGTAGGGACTTGGTTCCAGATGCCTGTTAGACACCTAAGGAGGAGAAGCAATTAGACAATTTTT
>NW_005220385.1:0-215 GCF_000412655.1 Myotis brandtii
GCCTGGAACATCACTGGCTTCACTCTCCAGCAAAAACAGGCATCCAACAAGTCAAAACTCTTTTCTGTAGTGAGTCCTGGTGCTTTTTAGAGCATGAGATTCAGGTGCCTTCTTTCCTGCACCCATTTCATTGAGTCTGCTCGCAGCCCTCAGATGGGAAAGCATTCTCAAATTTTATTTAAAACTGAGTTGCAACTATTAGCGTTCAAGTGGCT
>NW_005220386.1:0-215 GCF_000412655.1 Myotis brandtii
GTTGGCAGGCGGCTCTGTGTTAGAGAGGGGGCTGGGGGCTTCTCTCTTAGGGTCCGCCTTTGTACCCACAGCCTCCTTCGTCATGGCGCTAGGGAAAGAGGAGGCCCGGGCCCCCATCCATCTTCATGGATGTGGTTAATGATGCCATGTCCCTCAGCACCCTCCCCCCCCACCCCCGCAGCTTCTTTACCCCCAGGTCACCAGGCCGCTCTTTC
>NW_005220387.1:0-215 GCF_000412655.1 Myotis brandtii
AGGATCTTCAGTACCAAATAGTCAATCACGACAGAGGGAATAAGAATGGAATTTACATTACAATCTGCAGTGTTTTTAGGAATTCATGCAATTAAATGTACCTAAGTGAGACTAACACTGGAAACACTTACAAAAGTAATAAGTGCACACACTTACACAAAAGTGTGAGTGTTCACCGTAACGCCTCTATCTTACTTTTAAGATCCTGCTGGGCC
>NW_005220388.1:0-215 GCF_000412655.1 Myotis brandtii
GGAGGACAGGTTTCCTGTGGGCATGATCCCAGGAGCCCAGCACCGTGAGGGGCTTGGTTACTGGTGCCGGTCCTTTGTCTGGAATGTGCTTCCTGAAGGAAGATATGAGGCCCCTGCTGTGTAGGCAGCAGCTGAGGGTGCTGTGTTACTGAGGGTGTGTTTTTCATCAGAAAGGCCATGGGAGGTGAGCCCCAGGATCATGTGGTTGGGACACT
>NW_005220389.1:0-215 GCF_000412655.1 Myotis brandtii
AAAATGGAACACATCCTTCAGATCCTTCCTGGTAACGGGTGCGAAGAGGCAAAGTTTTTCTGTCCTTCTGTATCTGAGAATGTTTTTTTCTTCCCTCCTCTCACAATCGACTGTTTAACTGGATATAGGATTCTGAGTTGAATATCATTGTCCTTAAATGTTCAATTTTCTCTTTGTCCCTGGTTTTCTGAAACCTTATGATGATGTGTATTGCT
>NW_005220390.1:0-215 GCF_000412655.1 Myotis brandtii
CTCTCTGAAATCAATAAAAATATAAAAGAAATAAAAAGAGAACGAGAGAGAGAGTGGAGAGGGAAGAGAGGGAGGGAGGGAGGGAGGGGTAGAGTGTGAGGAACCCCTGGAGGTTGAGCCCCTAGAGTCCTGAATAAGGGTCCCAGGCTGAGCTTACACTCGGCAGAGACCTAAGGTGTCATTTCCCAAAGGGACTCTATTTAGCATAAACTCAA
>NW_005220391.1:0-215 GCF_000412655.1 Myotis brandtii
AGCTGGAGGGAGGGGCTGTAGGAGGTTGGCTGGCCAGTCCCATCCCCGATTGGTGTGAGGGGGGGCTGATCAGGGGTGGGGCCGGCTGTGGGGAGGGGCTATGAGTGGTGGGCTGGATGGCCCCGCCACCAATGGGGTGGGAGGGGCTGATTGGGGGCCAGTGGCCTGGGGGAGGAGACATGGGTAGTTGGCCAGCTGGCCCTGCCCCTGATCAG
>NW_005220392.1:0-215 GCF_000412655.1 Myotis brandtii
TTAATGGATTAAGTAAATCAATAAGCATTAGTACATTTATGTCTACAGAAATAGAGATAAGCTACCTATTAAATGCCACAAAGCAAAGAAAGCAGCAAGTAGGGAAAACTGATTCCATTTTGGTTTTATCTTCATCATGCATTCTTAAACAGGAATGGTTAAATATAGAAAATGCAATAAAATTGAAAAAAAGTTACCCCAGGCAGCACCCACAC
>NW_005220393.1:0-215 GCF_000412655.1 Myotis brandtii
GGGAAGATGGCCCTGATCGCAAGCCAGGCCTAGGGACGGCACCTGCTTACAAATTTCATGGGCTGGACCAATAGTTTATAAAACATTGCATTTATTTAATGTAAATCTTCTCATGAGTTAAAATATACCCACATTCATGGTACCATCACCACAAAGTCTACCATTGTACACACTGCTCTAAAATTTTATATTCAATTTATTCATCTGTTTCTTTA
>NW_005220394.1:0-215 GCF_000412655.1 Myotis brandtii
CTGCAGAGAGAACTGAAGGAATAGGTATGATTTTCCAGGATATCACAATGGATTTATGATGATGCCAAATGTGCTATATAAGCTTATGATAACACATATTTTAAGATGCCTTACTTTCAAATGTTATCCATTTAACACATATAAACACATTCTCCTTAGCCTTTTTCTTCCATGATAGAATTTCAGAAGTAAAGGGAGAGGATCTAGTAAATTGA
>NW_005220395.1:0-215 GCF_000412655.1 Myotis brandtii
GGCTGGGAGAGCGCGGGCGAGGCTGCCTGTGGGGAGCGGGGAGCAGGGCCTGGCCCTTCCCTCTGTGCATCCTGGGTGGTCGTGGTGCCCAATCTATACCTTGTTCTCGGGACCAGGTAAATGAGTGTCAGGGGCTTTATCGGGGCACACAGAAGGAACGCGGTAAGTACACAGCAGTACTATTGCACCTTTGTCTTAAACTAAAGCTTCCCCAG
>NW_005220396.1:0-215 GCF_000412655.1 Myotis brandtii
TTATCAAAGATCCCATGGCTATTAAGTGGCAGAGGTTTGTCTGAAGCTGCCATTATATAAAGAGTGGACACACTTAATTTTGAAAAGCAATGTTTAATTCAGTGGCTCTTTTTTTGTCTTATTACAAGACACAAAATTGGGACTACCGACTTTTCTCAGAGTTGCTATTTTGGCATGGTCTACAGAGTAAACATTGGTTTTTTACCTAACCACAT
>NW_005220397.1:0-215 GCF_000412655.1 Myotis brandtii
GCAAGTGATTTCAGGAAGTATCTTGCCCAAACCCTCACACAACAAAAAGATGTGGAGGGGACAGGCAGCTTCCCAACCTCTTCTGTGACCATTCCAGGGTGGCCAGGTCGGGAGGCATCATCTATTTAAAGAAAATAAGTTCCTTGAACAAGTCTATCTACCCATGTTCATTAGCAGCTTTGAAACTCAACAGAAGCCCTTTGAATACAAAATTG
>NW_005220398.1:0-215 GCF_000412655.1 Myotis brandtii
TATTAAAATTTAAGAAAAATAAGCTGCATAAGTTTACATCAAACATTTAATAATAGATGTAAGTTTCATATATATAACAAGATAATAATATTGTTTCTCTATGAGCAGTTTATCAATTCAGGGGAAATACTGATGCAAGTAAAATACAGTACAGCAGAGACAAAAAATTAGAGAAGATTTTCAATCTGATTTACATAGGGTTGTGCCAATGCTTC
>NW_005220399.1:0-215 GCF_000412655.1 Myotis brandtii
GCATGGGGTGTTCAGGAACCCAAGTATCCTGGGCAGCAGGCAGAGCGGTGAGGAGCTGCCTGAGCACACAGCTTCGCCTTCTGGGGAGGCAGGCATGGCGGGCAAGGACAAGATGCTGCACACGTTGGGCATGTGCCCTGCCCGACATCCGGTGGCAGCTGGATGTGTGAAAAGAGCAGCGAGACTAGCCTGCGGGCCTGGGAGGTCATGTCCCC
>NW_005220400.1:0-215 GCF_000412655.1 Myotis brandtii
GTGGCCTGTGGGGATCGGGCCGAAACCTGCAGTCCAATGCCGCCTGCAGTTCCTACCTGCTGCTCCCACTCATCCGGCCCCACTGTGCCTGCTGCAGGCTTGTGCCCAATCAGTCCTGATGGGGAGAGGCTCATGCCACCTCAGCAGTGCTCGCCAGCCATAAGCCCTGCATGGGGCCGAAACTGGCTCTCCGACATCTCCCGAGGGGTCCCGGA
>NW_005220401.1:0-215 GCF_000412655.1 Myotis brandtii
GTTCCTGGCGAAAGGGACCCCTCTGGGGTTTAAGAGCAACACTGCTTGGACTGAGAGCTGCCATGGTGTCCCCGAGACACCAGGGGACCCACTGGTGACTTCAGACTGTAGCAATGCTGGCATGGCCTTTCCCCACCCATCTTCCCTCGCAGCCAGAGTGGGGAGTGGAAAGCGAGCCTGGGAGCCGATTTGCGCGCTCAGGTTCACGGCTGGAG
>NW_005220402.1:0-215 GCF_000412655.1 Myotis brandtii
CACCTGACAGTTTTCTTCTTTTGACACCAATGTTCTCATCTGTACAATTAGGAGGCTGAGTTGGAGCTGTGTTTTCAAACTGGGCGTGATGGGACCCGGGGTTCACAGGGGCACCTATCTGCATTCGTCCACTTAGCCAACAGTCATCGAGTGCTGGCTCTCCGCTGGGCCCTGGGCCGGATACCGGAGATATTACAAAATCAATGATCAATTAT
>NW_005220403.1:0-215 GCF_000412655.1 Myotis brandtii
CACCTGACAGTTTTCTTCTTTTGACACCAATGTTCTCGTCTGTACAATTAGGAGGCTGAGTTGGAGCCGTGTTTTCAAACTGGGTGTGCTGGGACCCGGGGTTCACAGGGGCGCCTATCTGCATTCGTCCACTTAGCCAACCGTCATCGAGTGCTGGCTCTCCGCTGGGCCCTGGGCTGGATACCGGAGATATTACAAAATCAATGATCAATTAT
>NW_005220404.1:0-215 GCF_000412655.1 Myotis brandtii
CCCGCAGTGCATTTCGGGTGGAGAGCAGCGCTTACATGCAATGAGGATGAGTCACCCGCGGGGTATTGCCTCTTTCCTATGCAGATCCCAGCAGGGTGGACGTTCTGCAGGTGGACTTACCTGCCTTCCCTTTACGGTGTTTTATAGCATCCCTGACCCAAATGAGGTGCCTAAGAGAACCAGCGGCGGGTTTTCAGGTGGAGAATCACATCTAG
>NW_005220405.1:0-215 GCF_000412655.1 Myotis brandtii
TCTGGACCACGCGGCTGCTCCGGCCTGTGCGTCCTGAGCGAATTCCAGCCCAAGGAAAGGGAGGGAGGAGGTCACCTTCCCCGTAAGGACATGGCGTCAGGCAGGTCCCATTCATGGGACTTGGCAAGTATCGAGGCTGACCAGCTCTCTACACCCAGTTCAGATACCGAGTTTAACACACTTATGAAATCCACCAGGTGACGGGTCGCTGACTG
>NW_005220406.1:0-215 GCF_000412655.1 Myotis brandtii
TGTTAAATATATTTTGTCTGAAATTTTTAGTAGTTTCAAAGAGTACAAAGTTGCTGTGGGGGAGTGGTCACTGGAAATAAACTATACTTGCTGACACTTGTGCCTGCAGCTTATATCTGACTCCAACTTATTTGAAACTTTCTGACAATGTCATCGTTCTGACCTAATCCCTTCTAAAGTTATGCCTGAAACTGATGCCTGGGAAGGTTGGGTGT
>NW_005220407.1:0-215 GCF_000412655.1 Myotis brandtii
GTTTTTCATGTTTTGTGGTGAATGCCACCAAGTCAGCCAGGTACAACTGATAGTGTTTGCGCAATATTGGACCTATTTGACGGTTGTTTGTAGTTCCAAGTGAGATAATGTGTTGAGTGTGTTTACTTTATTCGTTTGCTGTACTATGGTTGCCGGTGTGTTTGATAGGGAGGAGAAATGGAAGGATTGGATCTTATTTGTTGGTCCCACGCATT
>NW_005220408.1:0-215 GCF_000412655.1 Myotis brandtii
CTTGTTCGAGAATGACCCGGGGCGGCGGGTGTTGGACCGAGGCCCAGGAGAGGGTGGGCAGAGATGGCTGCGAAGCCAGAACTGCAACATCGTGTCTCATCCCGACCAGCCCGTCTTCTCCTGCACCTCGTACAGTTGGGTAGCAGCCCCAACTCCCACAGCCGAGATGGTCTGTCGAGCCCACGGGCTGAAGGGAGCCCCCATATGTCCCATTA
>NW_005220409.1:0-215 GCF_000412655.1 Myotis brandtii
CCCCCACCCTCCCCTCACCCCCAGATCACACACCCTAGCCTCGGAAGATGGGGAACTGCCTCAAATCCCCCACTTCGGATGACATCTCTCTGCTCCACGAGTCTCAGTCCGACCGGGCTAGTTTCGGCGAAGGGACGGAGCCGGACCAGGAGCCGCCGCCGCCATATCAGGTAGGGGAGGGTGTGTGCGGGGAGCGGGTGCGAGGGGCCGAGCAG
>NW_005220410.1:0-215 GCF_000412655.1 Myotis brandtii
CCCTGCTGGCCTGGTCACCCCACACAGCCTGCTGTTTTTGGTTGTTTGGTCATCCCTCACTGCCCCCCACTCCCCTCCACCCCGCCGGCCTGGTCGCCCCACGCAGCCTGTCCGTCCCGTTGTTTCGGTCGTGACAGCCTCTGGTTTTTTATATATTAGGATACGATTTGCAAAAAAATTTTTCCATTCTTTGCTATCCTGATATGTCCTTTGAG
>NW_005220411.1:0-215 GCF_000412655.1 Myotis brandtii
CAATAAGATGCTGCAGGTCTGGTTTAAAGAGGGTGAACATCTCTATCACTGTATCATTCTCTTGGCCTTTTCCCATGATCGCATGGAAGCTTCATTCTATTGGCATTGATGGTAAATTTAAGGAGTATGAAGATAAGTTCATCTTTGGCATTCTCCAGGTAGCCATCATGGTCATCATCATCATCATCATCATCATCATCAAAACTATAATCTAT
>NW_005220412.1:0-215 GCF_000412655.1 Myotis brandtii
TTCTTATTTTATTTTTAGCACTATTTTCTTTCTGATGTTGATATGTTGAAATGTTACATTTACATAATTTTATTAATATTCAAGTGGAAAATAAATATGTGCATATAATAAAAGGAAGCAAAAATGGAAATATTCTTTTTTAGGCAAGATTCCACAGAATCTTTTTTGATACACAAACATTATTTTGTTCATCCTACCATAATTTGGCTGTGAAT
>NW_005220413.1:0-215 GCF_000412655.1 Myotis brandtii
TTTAGAAGGTGAGTGACAGTGGCCAGTCTTCAAGATGGTTCCCAGCATCACTTGTTGGTGTTCACCACTTGTGGAATCCCCTCCTGTGGGCAGGACTGGCCCGTGCCACTGATAGGATATGGTGGAAGTGGTAGCATGTGACTTCCCAGATCAGATCATAAATGACATTGCAACTTTAATTTCTCTCCCTTGGACTCCTTGCTCTGGGAGAAGCC
>NW_005220414.1:0-215 GCF_000412655.1 Myotis brandtii
AGAAAGGAGGAGGATCTTTACTGCCCAGTCCCTTCAGTAGCAGCCAGCACCCCCCTCCCCACCCCTCCCCGCCCCAGGAGAGAACCAGGACGTCATAACCCTTCGTAGAACATGAAATCTCATGCCTGGGGGCAGGGAGGGAGGGATTTCAGCCACATAACACCTGAGTCCTAGCATCGGAAGATGGGAGCTGAGGAGGTGACATCCCCTGGGAG
>NW_005220415.1:0-215 GCF_000412655.1 Myotis brandtii
TGACTAATGAGTTTGCCGACCACTGCTCTAGGGGATTAATTCACTAACCCAGCTCAGAAAAGACTGGTGAGGAAACTAGAATATTACGTCATACAGTAAAAATGAAAAGTGAAGTTGCCCTGTGAAAATATTACTCTTATCAAGCTGCCAGTGCTCAGCACACTCTTCCCCTTGCAGGGACGTTAGTATTGAAAGGTAATTGTCATCAGAAGTTG
>NW_005220416.1:0-215 GCF_000412655.1 Myotis brandtii
CCAGGTGGGGTTGCAGCCTCACACACCCTGGCCCAGTGCCCGGGCGGGGGGCACGTCCTGAGGTCTCCCATCAAGCCCTGCTGGGTGGGGGAGTGGCCTGAGGTCCCCTGGCCTGGCACCAGGGCCAGGGGAATGGCCTGAGGTCCTCTGTCAAGCCCCAAAGGGAGGTTGGGGAGTTGCAGGCTCAGGTCCCTGTTGATTGCCCGTTAAGGCTC
>NW_005220417.1:0-215 GCF_000412655.1 Myotis brandtii
AAAAGTACCATGAGATCCCCTATTTCTTATCGCCGGAGGAATTGGGGGTGGGATGTAGCTCTGAATCTTTCCAGATGTGAGACGTTTTCTTAGTGATTATCTTACAGGGGTTTTATTCCACACACTACGCCTTCAATCTGGGGTTTGGTGAGAACCACAAAGTGTGAAATGAGTTTTGCTTTGTGTGTTTGAAGGTAAGATGCCAATAGCCAACC
>NW_005220418.1:0-215 GCF_000412655.1 Myotis brandtii
ATCTTCTTTCCTGACTCAACCTCAGTGTCCTGCAGAATAGGGACAGTGCTGTCTGATGCATCTGTCCTCTGCCTGCATGATCTAGGTGCTCAGTGTTTGTGGAATGAATGGATGGGTAAGGAGGGGTGGGGAACGTCTGGCCCGCAGGCCATAGAAGGCCTGCAAAATCATTGGGTCGGGCCCCGCCAAGGCATTAGGGGCGAGCTAATTAAATG
>NW_005220419.1:0-215 GCF_000412655.1 Myotis brandtii
AAGAGCCTAAAGAAAAGGAAGTACTCATTTCAAACTCCTGACATTAGCCTGTCACAGTATCCCACGAAGACGAGACCGTTTCCTCAAGGCAACTAAGAAGACGACACAGTTCAAAAAGAATGAGAACACGGTGGCTCCATTTTGATTGTTCTTCCATTCTTACCCCCAATTTTATATGTGGCTATGTGTCCTCACACATCTCTTTCTGAAAACGG
>NW_005220420.1:0-215 GCF_000412655.1 Myotis brandtii
ATGTCAATTTATATTTCATACATTGTAATGTTATGCAGTTGAGTTCATATTCATTAGTAAGTACTAAATCTTCCTTTCTTTCCTATAAAATATTCTTTTGAAAATGTCTACTAATGGGCCTTGCCTTAAAGCCTGCATTATCTGATGTTTGTATGGCTACACCATTTTTTATGGAACATTGGAATCTAGTGAGCCATGCCCAATGGGATAAAGTT
>NW_005220421.1:0-215 GCF_000412655.1 Myotis brandtii
TATGCTTCAGAAGCAAACTTATGAATGTATATTAATAGATATTCTGCAAACTTTCTCAGAGACCATTAATTTGCCAATGCATAACAAAGCAGCAAAAAGAAAAAGTATTTAGACTAATAATTTTTTTTATAGGAATTCATCCTCAGGAAAAAAAAAATCAAAGAAATTTACAAGAAAATGTTTATAATGATATTTATCACAGTGTTATAAATAAT
>NW_005220422.1:0-215 GCF_000412655.1 Myotis brandtii
TAATCAAGACACCATGAATATTTGCCTCAGGATTGTTATGATTTTTACATAGCGATTTGTATGCGCGCTGGTCCCACTGAAATTAGTTTGCATTCTCCAAGCTCACCGAGTCAGGTCACGGAGGGGCATAATTCAGCATGCGTGGGTGGCGAGAGAGTCGCCGAGAAATGTATTAAAGAGGACTGATGAGCCATAACTTGATGGATGATAAACTC
>NW_005220423.1:0-215 GCF_000412655.1 Myotis brandtii
TAACCTGGCTTCCTGAAAGTGACGCACTTACAGTCTATGTGACACTTTCCCATCCATGTGCCACCGTGTCCTTGCCCTCTCCCCAGATGCCCCAACTCTAGATGGCATTCTAGAACATTCATTCCGTAAGAGCACTGCCCGGCAGAGATTGGCCACATGATTAGCCCAAATGCTCTGTCCTGAGGCATTGATCTCGATTCTCTCTCCCGGGCTGT
>NW_005220424.1:0-215 GCF_000412655.1 Myotis brandtii
CATGTATTTTATTATAATCCCTTCATACAACTGTAAGAGTACATTTTGCAGACCCAGCTCAGAAGGGGTGACAAACAGACCATTAGCTGATTTATTTAGGGAGGGACCCACCAAATCCCATAGTGTCGCTGAATCCTGCCTCCTTTTGTTCTGTTTCTGAAGTGTTTTGGCTTCTGCTGCCTGCCCTCTGCTCTGTGAGTGCACCAGCTAACTTC
>NW_005220425.1:0-215 GCF_000412655.1 Myotis brandtii
CTACAGGGGAGGCGTCTACAATACAGTGCATTTGCATCAAAGGAAACCACCCAGAACACAAGTCCCCCCTTGCTTTTGGTGCATTTTGATCCACAGAAAGTGCACGTGATTTCATGAACAAGCAGAAGCTTCGCTCGCCTTGTTCTGGAGGGCGGGCGCCCCTTCCCTTCCTCCATGCTTCCTCTGCAAACAGCTCAAATTCAGTTTGTAGAAAA
>NW_005220426.1:0-215 GCF_000412655.1 Myotis brandtii
AGTCACAACTGGGGGTGCGGGGGGGCACTGAGCTTTCCCACTGGCCGCGCGGAGGTCGCAATGGAAACGCCCGGAACCCCGCCGCCTGGCTCAGTGGGTGAGCGGCGACCTAGGAACCAGGAGGACCCGGGTTCGATTCCGGTCGCTGCACAGGCCCGGGGTGTGGCTCCATCCCCGCTAGGGGGCGTGCGGGAGGCAGCCGGTCCATGATTCTC
>NW_005220427.1:0-215 GCF_000412655.1 Myotis brandtii
TCTGGTCTTTATTTTCCAAGGAGACATTTACCTAAAAGTTATGAATTAAACAATTAAAAATTAGCATAGGAATTTAAAAGACCCAATACTTTTACCTCAGAGGTAACCCAGAATAGTTGAAGGAACTCAAATTATAAAGTTAGTTGGACTTCGTTTTGAAAATGTGCTCTTCCACTTTCGAAGTATATAGCAGTGAGCAAGTTCCTGAACCTCTC
>NW_005220428.1:0-215 GCF_000412655.1 Myotis brandtii
TCATCTGAGTCTGTCACCCTGGAGAATGAGTTCTCAGTTGTCCTTTCCCTCAGGAGGGCCTTCTGAGAACGCCTTTCCCACCGAGGTAAGAGGTCACCATTAAGCCCACCTTGATGACACTACCTCCTACCTCTCCATCGGTGCTACAGAAAGTGTGATTTCTATCACTAGCAAACAGTTACAGAATCTTTGTTGTGACCAGATACTGTTGCAAG
>NW_005220429.1:0-215 GCF_000412655.1 Myotis brandtii
GGCAGTTGGCTTGGGCCACGCCCAACCAGGTTCCATTCGCATCTTCCTCCAGAGGGCATCTCGGGTACTTACTGAGCACCAAACTCCAGGGCAGTGGGCTGGGGACTCAGCAGCCTAAGTGGCCACAGTGCTGGAATTCCTCATGGCTGTATCTGAACTTGTGTAAGCGGAGCCTGATGACACTAGGGCAGTGATGGCGAACCTATGACACGCGT
>NW_005220430.1:0-215 GCF_000412655.1 Myotis brandtii
GTGGCCAGAGCTTCATCGTGTTCTTAACTAAGCACCCAATTAGTACCAGGAAATGTTTAGGTATGTGCTCCTCAACTTGAAGTCAGCACCCTATCATTAGTAAAGATATATTTTTAAGCTTTAATCTCTTTACCTGGCAAAGACTTTTTTAATTAAGAAATTTCATTTTTGCATCATGAAAATGAAGTATTTAAAAAATGTGTTGTCTGTGTGGA
>NW_005220431.1:0-215 GCF_000412655.1 Myotis brandtii
GATCAGGGCCATCTTCCCCAGCTGTCCGCAGTCAGCCCCGCCCCCGCCGCCACCACCCCCAGTCCCCGTTCGCATCGGGCGCTCGGAGCCTGATGGCTGGGGGAAGGGACCGGGGACGAGAAGTCAGTGGTTCCCGCCCGCTCACTGGCCCCACCCCCACCACGGGTGGCCCTCTGTGTGTGGGGCGACTGGCGGGGCTGGGGCCTTGGCCTGGC
>NW_005220432.1:0-215 GCF_000412655.1 Myotis brandtii
AGGGACTGTATGAGCCGCTAAAGGCCCGAGAGAGCCGCGGTCAGCCTGGGCACCACTGATGAACTCCCACCTTCTGTCCACAGTGCGGAACCCGCCTCCTCCAACTTTTCTTTCAATATCGAGCAGACATCAGGGCAATTTCAGCTATAATGTGCATGTTAACATGTGGGGAAGCTTTTGTTCAGAAACTAGATTATTTTTATTAATCAGCATGA
>NW_005220433.1:0-215 GCF_000412655.1 Myotis brandtii
TAGTGTAATTTCAAAATGCATATCTCAATAGTTTATAGATATATATAGCATGGATAATAGAAAAATATATAATAATAAAGATTTCTCATAAACTACTAAAAAATCTAGAAAAAAATAACAAATTCCAAAATGTCAGTTTATGTCTTCTGTTTTTAAATTGAGACAAAAATAATAAAAGAATAATTATATCTTCATAAATTGGGAAATTAATAAAT
>NW_005220434.1:0-215 GCF_000412655.1 Myotis brandtii
TCCTGGTTCATAGGTTGAAGCTCATTCTCCAAGCCATGGTGGTTGAGCAGAAAGAACCTAAGTTTCTTGACCTCTGCCTGCTTTCTTCATTCATCCTTTAATATTTATTTTCTCATCTAATTTTCAAGCTCCTACAATATGCAAGCACTGTGCTAGGCACTGGGAAGGCAGGGATAAAAGATATAGTCCCTGGCAACATTCTCTCCTGGAGCCTC
>NW_005220435.1:0-215 GCF_000412655.1 Myotis brandtii
ACCCTGACCTCAACCACTGAGCCACGCCGGCCGGGCCGTTTCTCATGTTTCTATATTTCTTCCGAAATACGTTGTACTCTTCTTGCTGTTTGTTGTTTTTGTTGTTGTTTTTTGCACATGGACTTCATTTTACTCCAGCGCTGAAAAATGTAGCTATTTTGGGTCTGTGCCCACATTTTATTTGCAAACCCAGACGGTCCTTATGGGCACTGTCC
>NW_005220436.1:0-215 GCF_000412655.1 Myotis brandtii
TTATTTTCTGGAACATCCCTTACATACAGAAAAATGTCTGTTTGCCTTTGTCTTTCTCTCTTGTGTGTGGGAGGAAGAAGTCAATTCTGGAACCACTCTCCTTTCTCTTAGGCTTGTTTTTGAGTTTCCTTTATGATTGGTGACCGTATCAGTCAGTCTTAGCTGAATGTACAGTTACTTTTTAAAATTTATTTTTATTATTGAAAGTATTACAG
>NW_005220437.1:0-215 GCF_000412655.1 Myotis brandtii
TTGGTGAACAAGGGGCTGAAGACACCCTCTGACAAACGCTGCCTGACCAATAGCCACTGGGGACAACTCCTAGCAGACAGGCTTCCGTATACAAGTACACGTAGCCCTGAACGTCTGGAGGATTGTTGAAATGACCAAGGCTGCACCCTTTCAGCGATTAAGAGAGAACAACAAAGACGAATGTTCCTGGCCAAAGATGAGGCCAAAAATAAATA
>NW_005220438.1:0-215 GCF_000412655.1 Myotis brandtii
GGTTTGGAATTCCCAAACCCGGAACATGAGTTTCTAGAGGTCCCTGGGGCTTCCTGACACCCCTGCCTTACACAGCCGGGAGCTGGGTTCACTCGGCCAAACTGGCATACGTTTCGGGGGAAAGTACAAAAACATGTTGGCATCACGTTTGAAGTTAAGAAGCTCAGAGACGGTTTTACTTGAGGGGACTCGCTGGGAAGAGCGCAGCTCAGAGC
>NW_005220439.1:0-215 GCF_000412655.1 Myotis brandtii
GGACTGCACGGACGTGTTCACGCAAGGCCGGCGTTCACAGAGCCTTGCTGTCTTTGCTTCCGGATTAATTTAGGAAAGTTAAGCAGACTCTGTTACTGTGTGGTAACCTGTGTACGTCGGGTTTATATCTTTTGGGCTAACCTTTTGTTCATGGTGCTTAGATTAATTCGTGACATCTTTCAGATGTAGACATAAATGTATTAGCAGACACACTG
>NW_005220440.1:0-215 GCF_000412655.1 Myotis brandtii
CTGACAGGCTAATTATGCTGAAAAAGATGTTTTAAATATGTTGGCAAGAGTGCTGGAGAATAGGCAAACTCCCACATGATGAGTAAGAGTCGGTGAGAAATGTTGTACTCCATAAGGAAATGCCACAGATGCGATGCGTTCACTCCCTAGAAAATGCTGTGGGAAGTTTTGATACTCTCATACAATTAAATACTCTGAGGATCCCAGTTATCTGG
>NW_005220441.1:0-215 GCF_000412655.1 Myotis brandtii
ATTTTGTTTATCCATTTGTCATTTGATGGACATCTGGTTATTTTAAGTAATGCTGCTATGAACATTTGTATACAAGTTTTTGTGTGAGCATATTCTGGGAACCATCAATTTGTTTTCTGCATCTGTGAGTCTGTATATATTTTGTTTGTTCATTTCTTTTTTCCTTTAGATCCCACAGATAAGTGAAATCATATGGTATTTGTCTTTGACTTATT
>NW_005220442.1:0-215 GCF_000412655.1 Myotis brandtii
GATTCCCACTTTGCAGATGAGAAAACTGAGGATTGGTGAATTGAAGTGTCCAATTTCCACACTGCTAAGTGAAGTCTGGCTTATACTATATAGAGAAATCATTCCCTTCCTCAGATGGGAAGGAGCTGAGGGAAGATGTCCAATTCTCACATTGCTATCTATCTCAGTAAAGGCTAGTTTCTAATCCTGTCTTCAAAGGCATGGATTCCTCAGTC
>NW_005220443.1:0-215 GCF_000412655.1 Myotis brandtii
CCCAGGGGTGGGCAATCCAGTGCTCTGAGGCCTCCCACGTATCTTCCCGCCCACCCCAAGTCTATCTTTCGCTTGGACTTTGTTCTAAATACTTTAGAGTGGACAGAACAGAGCACGTGGCGCCACTGCCTCCTGCACCGGGGGCAGCAGCCACGGCTTTGACACTGCCCTGCGCCCAGACACTTACGTGATCAGGATGGACTGGTTTTCACGAT
>NW_005220444.1:0-215 GCF_000412655.1 Myotis brandtii
CACTGCCTTTTCTCTACTATGTTAGCATAGTTTCACCTGCTTACAGATTTCCATAAAAAGTGTATATGCCCCCAAAATAAATCTACATTTTCTTGATTGACTTATCATACATCTCAAAGAAGCTTCACCGCAAGATGACTTATAAATAGCAGAAGAGAAATCCCAACAATTTTAGTGCTTTGTCAAACAAAGTCTGAAGGTAAACAACCTCTGCT
>NW_005220445.1:0-215 GCF_000412655.1 Myotis brandtii
ATTCATTCCACCCGGAGGACAGAACAGTGAACAAAACCTGCAGAAATGATGAGTAGTTTAGTCAGTGGCTGCCCGTGCAGTCTGAAGCAGGGATATAAACTGAGTGCGCTTGAACTTTCTCCATAGCCCGATTATAGGAAAACGCCCGTTAAAATAGGGTTCCCGTCTCCCCAACAGATTAAGTCCCACTTATGGGGCGTTTTCTCAGAGGTCTG
>NW_005220446.1:0-215 GCF_000412655.1 Myotis brandtii
CTGCCACGCGAGGCCTGCTGGCAGACGGCAGCCAATCCCCGCGAGGCATCCACGAGCCCCAGCCAATCAGCGCCCGTCTTATTCCTGGGTCCAACCCGCCCCGGCCTTTTCTCCTTGCCCCCTCCCCGGTGCCGGTAGTTGCGGCTGTAGGTGCAGCCGCCTCTGCATCTCCCCTGGTCCGGGGCCCGGTGGCCCCCTGGCGCCCTTGGGTTCCT
>NW_005220447.1:0-215 GCF_000412655.1 Myotis brandtii
ACAAATTTTTCCTCACAAATAATAATAACCAGACCAAATTACAACCAGTTTGCAATCTATTAAACTCACACCGTGAAAGGTGAATGTGCACAATTTGACTTTCTGGCGATCATATAACAGTCTACAAAATTTGTTGTGATAGTTACCTGCTGATAAAAATATTTTCACTTAGAAATTCTATTACTATTTTTAATCTAAATTAAGTCTTATTCCAT
>NW_005220448.1:0-215 GCF_000412655.1 Myotis brandtii
ATAAACATTTGATTCACAGATGGGGCAAGTGCCAGGTACTTCATGACATACTCTTTATTGGCCCCTTTGTCCGCATATCTTAATGACTCATTTTCCTGATTCCATCCACTGTTTGACTACCTGTTTGGCTTTTTTGTTTTTCTGACTTCTTTATAAGTTTACCAGTCATAAATGGTATTAGTTTCCACTCTTCTAGTTGAACTTTGAAACATCTT
>NW_005220449.1:0-215 GCF_000412655.1 Myotis brandtii
AAGGTCAATGTAGGTCCAGTGGGCAGGAAACATGACCCAGAGCCAGAAAAGGAGTCAGGATCGGCCCCGGGCAATCACTGTAAGTGGGATTTGCCTTTTTTGGGGCTGTTGAGTAGGGCTGGATAAAAGGTATAAGGTGAGAGAGACAGAAACAGAGAGACAGAGACTGGGAGGTTGAGAGATTATTTAACCTTGAGTTAGAACTTTTTAAATAT
>NW_005220450.1:0-215 GCF_000412655.1 Myotis brandtii
CAAAAGACAGAAGCTGTAGGAATAGAAGGAAACTATTAAATATGATTGAGGCAACACATGAAAGCCCACAGCTAACGCAACATTCCATGGAAAGACTTGGAAAATGTTACTAACATCAGGAACAAGAAAAGGATGCTGTTTTTCTTTTTAAAAAATATATTTTTTGATATTTAAAGAAAGGAAGGGAGAGGGATAGAGTGTTAGAAACATAGATG
>NW_005220451.1:0-215 GCF_000412655.1 Myotis brandtii
AGTATAAATATAAAACTATTTTTGTAAGTACATAGCACAACTTGAATTTTAAAAAAAGGGTAAAATATTTTACATAATAGAAAAATAAATAACTGTATTAAACAGATTTATGTTTACTTTCTTCAGTATCTTGATTTCCAACCAGTAGTTTAGTTTTGCTATAACACAGAGGGCCATCAACGTTCCTCTAAGTAGAATAAAATCTTTCATAGGCA
>NW_005220452.1:0-215 GCF_000412655.1 Myotis brandtii
ACCCTGCTGGCAAACACACCACAGGTGCCTCTGTGAAGTGCCGCTGGGATTGCATGCATCCAGCCACGAAGGCAGCAGAAAAAGCTGGGTCTGCCCACCCCACAACTACAGAACTTTGGACACCAAAGTCAGGCCTTGCCAGAACACAGGCCTCCTGAGCCCCACCACCCCAAAAGGTGGTTCCTGGGTGCCACTGTGAGTCCCTGCTGGGCACA
>NW_005220453.1:0-215 GCF_000412655.1 Myotis brandtii
AATGCCACCACTAACAAACTGTAGCCTTGGAAAAGTTACTTCCCTCTTGGTTCCATGGTTTACTCATGAATCCTAATGAAAACAGATTTTACCTAGAAAATTATTCTCTCCTTCCCATCTTGCAAGATGGAGGTTGAAGAAGCAGAGAAGCTGGATACTAAGGAAAAGAAACCTGGAGCCAAGAAGGCTGATGCTGGTGACAAGGTCAAGAAGAG
>NW_005220454.1:0-215 GCF_000412655.1 Myotis brandtii
GGCCCCTCAAGTAGCGAGAGTTGTTTGGAAGTCTCGCGTTTGGTCTTGAACTTGTATTAGCCTTCCCATGCGGTCTCCCTCTAAGCCAGAGGCTGTCTCGTTCCCTCCCACACACTCCGAGTTGCCTTGTACAGTTCCTCAGGCAGGTGTCCTTCCTGAAACCAGGCCTCCCACCCATCCATGGGCACACTGTCATCTCTGCCAGGAACGTCCTC